>NW_024733761.1:0-33169 GCF_018991925.1 Homarus americanus
AGGGAGGGCAGGAGGGGTGTGGGGTGTTGGGGGGGTGGGGGTAGGGGAGGGGTGTGGGGTGGGGAGGGGGTGTGGGGTGGGGTGGGAGGGGGGGGTAGGGAGGGGTGGGGTGGGGGGGTGAGGGTGGTAGGGGGGTGGGGGTGGGAGGGAGGTGGGGGGTTGGAGGAGGGGGGTGGGGGGAGGGTGGGAGGGGGGAGGGGTGGTGGGGAGGGTGGGGTGGTGGGGAGGTGGGGGAGGGTGTGGGGAGGTGGGGGAGGTATAAGTGGAAGAAGAGGAGAAGCAAATAGAGGAGAGGGGGAGGGAAGAGGAAGGAGGAAGGGAAGAGTAGAAAGGAGGTGAAAGGGACATGGGGAAGGAGTAAGATGGAGAGAGAAAAAGGAGTGTGAGTAGGATTGAAGATGGGAGAAGGAGTGGTGAAAGAACAACGAATAAAATAAGGAAAATAAAGAAGAGAGGAGAAGGGGAAAGGAGAAGAAAAGATAAGGAAGGTTAGGAGGAAGATAAAGGAAAAGAGAAGGAAAGGAGGACCAACAGAATAAAGCGAAGAGGAAATAGAGAGGACAGGAAGAGAGATTAGGTGTATAAGAAGAAGAATAAAGTGTAAAAAGACAGGAAGGAGTACTAGGAGACGAAGGAGGGAAAGGAAGGAAGGAGGATGTATAAAAAGGAAAGGTTTTTAAGGCAGATAGAGAGGTGTAGGGAGAATAAGGAGGATTGATGAAAGGATGAGGAAGGAAGGAAATGTAGTGAAAGGAGGAAGTGGAATGTGGAAAATGAAGGAATTGGGGGTAGAATGAAGTAATAATTATATGAAGGGAAGAAATGCAGGGTGACATTACACACACACACACGCACATTGGTTTTTTGTTTGGTTGGTTGGTGTTTATACACACACACACAGTGGGTCATCATTGTCATTGGCACGTACATACACAGAACTCATTCTTTTAAACCTCAAATATCCTTGAATGAGAAATCTTTTTAGAGCGACTATGACAGGTACGCTCATTATTTGGGATTCTTTCCACCACATTGCCCCAGCCCATGTTTTGTCATTCAGATCTCAAAGATGTACCCGCCCCATCTCCCCACCAACGTCGCTCAATACTTGGGGTGACTGTGTGTGTTATTTAAAGCTACCTAATCCACCACAATACTACCTGGCGTGCATAAATATCGTTCTTCTATTAACTGGGTATGTGTGTGTGTGTGTGTGTGTGTGTGTGTGTGTGCGTGTGTGTGGTGTGAGTGTGTGTGTGTGTACGCATGTTTTAAGCCCACAAATCACCATCTACTACATATCCATCAATATGTAATTTTCCTGTATCGTACATCTATTATAAACCCCCTGCTAACACACCTGTATTACTTGGACGATTTATGTGGTTAACTCAATATTTAATCAACATTCACCCAAATATGTGTGCGTTAATGTTGAATGATTGGACAAATTGTAAAATAGATTTACCCTGTGTGTGTGTGTGTGTGTGTGTGTGTGTGTGTGTGTGTGTGTGTGTGTGGAGGGGGGTGACAGAGGAGATTGCATCCGCTGATTTACTGTTCAGTGAGTTGTAACTGAATATCAACGCTTGGAATCAGAGGCTATGTGGAAACAGATTGGTGGGTTGAATACACCATTGGGGAGAGAGAGAGAGAGAGAGAGAGAGAGAGAGAGATGGGGACGGTGTACACTTAAACACACACACACACACACATGCACACACACACACACACACACACACACACACACACACACACACACGCAATAATACAATACTATTGCATATAAATCTAAGGTACATCTCTGTAGAGGAGAAGTATTGGGTATAATCTCACGGTTCCTATCTTGTGCTTAGCGAGAAACAAAACAAGAATAGTCTGACGTCTCAAGCAACATAACTATCTAGTCCATAAACAATCAAACCTATTTCAATAGGTTTCAAACCCATAGTAAAAGACTATAAAAAAGTACACTACCCTTCACCTGCAACAGACAGATCCCATACAGATAATCGGAGTAATTAAACCCTTCAATAGTATTGTGCTGGATTTCCATCAGATTTCAATGAATTCAGAGAGGATTTAAACCCAAGTCTGTCGGCATATTGGGAAAAACTAATTTGTGTGTTCCTGATGAGACCTGCCGTCTGTGTAAAGGACCAAGAAATAGAGGTGTGTGTGTGTGTGTGTGTGTGTGTGTGTGTGTGTAGGTGTGAGGAGGTGGAGGTGCTTGTGGTCGTGATAGTGTGAGGCTGGTATGAGTGGTGGGTGTGAGTGGGGGGAGGTTTTGTGTTGAGTTTGTTTTGGAGAGGATTTGTGTGTTTGGTTTTCTGTGTATGTATGTGTATGTGTTTTACAGTTTTTCATTAACGTCACTATACACTTCAGTTTCGTTATAATTAGAGAAATTCTCTCTTATAATCTCTGAATTAATTTTTCGTAAAAATACAACAATAAATTCTGCCACATTTTCGTCATCAAAACGAAACACTCACAGTAACGGTTAAATTCAAATAAATTACTAACATATCCTTATCAGCCAATTGATTCTTTATTACAGACATCAAAGACCGTATGTAAAGTTATCTGTCTTGTATTAGTTAGGAGGAAGAAATTCAAACATTCAAACTTTTAATAGCTGAGGATAAAAAAATTAAATACGTTTCTTAACATTTAGCGGCGGCTCACCTTAACAATAGTTACCCGACATTTGCGGGGTTACTATATTGGGTTACCTGGGACTATATTGCTTTTACCTGGGTTACTTATCCGATATTGAATGGGTTAACGAGAGTTACTATCCGGGTGTTTACTTATATTGGTGTTACCTGCGTTACTATCCAGATATTACTTGGGTTACCTAGGAGTTACTTACGTGGTGTTAATTTATTGGGTTACCTGGGGTTACTATATTGGTGTTATCTGGGCTACTTACCCGGATGTATTCCCGGGTTAACTAGACTATATACCTGGGTTCTTTTATTGGTGTTACCTGGCATTATTTACCCGAATACCGGCGTGGAAGTAATTTATCTGGATGTTACCTGTGTTAATTATGTGGATGTTGCCTGGTGTTGGCTTTATGTTACCTAATCACTTACCCAGGATTTAACCTGGGGAGCTATGACTGTATGTTACCTTGGGATTTCGTTAATTACCGAAGTTATGTGGTTAACGGAGTTACTTTTACCTCAACGTTAGCTGGATAATTATCTGGATGTTACTGCGTTACTTACCTGGACGTTACCTGGTGTTAATTATCTGGGATGTTACCTGGGTGTACTGATATTACCTGAGGATTTAGGACACATCACATGTGGCCATTGTTATGTAATGGTTTTGTTTATCATACATCACACAGTTTATTAATAATATCTACTTTATATGACTTGTCATGGATATTGTAATCACAGCTCAGTCCTAATCAACCTAATCTAACTTAACCTAACCTAATTCAACTTAACCAATATATCAGTATTTGCATGTTAATTTGAAGATATTATTGCAGATGCCATTAGATAATTTGTTACATGTGATCGGAGGATGTTATGGTGTCGCACAGTAAGCACAGTAGGGGAAGTGTATAGTAAAGCGTGTAGGAGTAGTTATCACAGGAGAAGTTATCGTACAGTAGTGGAAGTTATCGTACAGTAGGGAGAAGTTATGCACAGTAGGGGGAATAATGTACAGCAGGAGAAGACGTACAGTAGGGAGTATCTTACAGTAGGGGTAGTTATGCAAAAGCAGGGGAAGCATCGTACAGTAGGAGAAGACTGTACAGTTAGGGAGAAGTTATCGTACAGCAGGGAGAAGCATAGGAGATAAGCAGGGATAAGTTTATTGTACAGCAGTAGGTTATTTGTACAGTATAGTTAAGTTATATAGTCAGAGAAGCACAGTAGGGAGGCTTGTACAGTAGGAGAAGCAGGGAAGACTGCACAGCAGGGAGAAGCATCGCACAGTAGAGAAGTATTTTAGGGAAGCAGTAACAGTAGGAGAAGTTATCACACAGGGAGAAGCACTGCACAGCAGGGCTATCGTGACAGGGGAGAAGACTGCACAGAGTAGAAGGCACGTTGGGGAGAAGCACGCACAGCAGGAGGATACATTGCACAGTAGGAGAAGACCAAAGCAGGGCAGTTATCGTAACAGCAGGGAGAAGAATCAACAGCAGGGAGAGTTATCAGATGTAGGGGGGGAAGCTATTGCAACAGCAGGAGAAGTTAACGTACAGCAGGGAGAGCATTATTGCAACAGGTAGCGGCATTGGACAGTAGAGAAGCATCTGCACGTTGCGGGGTTATGCATGTATGGCGGACATGCGCAGTATGGCGACAACAGCAGGTGAAGCATCGCACAGCAGGCATCACACCAGTATAGCGTTGATCACCGTTGCATTGCAGGAGAAGATCGCACAGTAGGAGAAGCTATCGCACAGGAGAAGCATCTGCACAAGTAGAGAAGCCATGTAGTTATGGAGTTATTGCACAGCAGGGAGAAGCCATCGCACAGCAGGGAGCTATGGCAGCCATCGTAACAATAGGGGAGAAGCATAAATAGGAGAAGCAACAGTAGGGAAGCACAGGGAGAAGAATGTACAGCAGGGGAAGCACAGTAGAGAAGCACAGGAGAAGCCAGTAGGAGAAGGGAGAGTAACAGCAGGGAGAAGCATTGTACGTAGGGAGAAGCATCACAGCAGGGGAAGAACAGAGAAGCACAGGGAGAAGACACAGCAGGAGAAGCTATTGCACAGTAGGAGAAGCATCGCACAGCAGGTGGAGAAGAATAGCAGGGAGAAGACTGGTACTGGGAGCAGCATTGAGTAAGTGAGGGAAGCATCGCACAGTAGGAGAAGAGAGTAGCACAGCAGGGAGAAGTTATCGCACAGTAGGAAGCCAGAGAAGACGCACAGCAGGAAGCACGCACTGGGCAGGGAGCAGGTAGCAGTAGGGGAAGCATCGCACAGTAGAGAAGCATCGCACAGTAGGGAGAAGTTATTGCACAGCAGGGAGAAGGTCGCGTAGTGAGAAGACAACAGCAGGAGAAGTATCGCACAGCAGGGGTTATCTGCGGAGCAGTTAACGTACGAGTGGGGGAAGTATCGTTGGTGTGCACAGCAGGAGAAGTATTATACAGTAGGGAGAAGCACACAGGGAGAAGCATCAGAACAGTGAGTAGTTATCGCACAGTAGGAGAAGTTACAGAACAGCAGGGGGAAGATTGTACAGTAGGGAGAAGTTACTGCAGAAAGCACAGTAGGGAAGCACAGGAGAAGCATCGCACAGGGAGAAGTTATCGCAACAGTAGGGAAGACAGGAGAAGACGTACAAGGTGAGAAGCATTGCACAGCAGGAATGCACAGTAGAGTTTCACACAGAAAGCATCGACAGCAGGAGAAGTTATCGCACAGGGAGAAGCATCGCACAGTAGGAGAAAGCTATCGCAACAGTAGAGAAGTAAGCACAGCAGGGAAGCACACAGTAGCACAGGGAGAAGACACAGTAGGGAGAAGCACAGCAGGAGAACACAGTAGAGAAGTCACAGTAGGGGAGAAGCACAGGGAGGCACAGCAGGAGAAGCACGTACAGGAGTATATCGCACAGCAGGGAGAAGTATCACAGTAGGAGAAGCACGCACAGTAGGGAGAATTATCGCACAGTAGGAGAAGCACGTTGTTAAAGAAGACGCAGGGAGAAGATCGTGTCAGCAGGAGAAGTTATGCACAGTAGGGAGAAGCATTGCACTAAGCAGGGAGGCTATCGCACAGCAGGGAGAAGCATCGGCACAGTAGGAGAAGTATCGCATACAGGAGAAGCAATGCACAGTAGAGAAGTATCGCAGAGAAGCACGTACAGTAGGAGAAGTTAATGCACAGTAGGGAGAAGCACAGTAGGGAGAAGTATCGCACAGTAGGGAGAAGCATAGCTGAGTAGGGAGAAGTTATTGTACAGTAGGGGAAGATTGAATAGCAGGGAAAAGATATACAGTAGGAGAAGCTATTGCACAGCAGGGGAAGCTATCGCACAGTAGGGAGAAGTTATCGTACAGCAGGGGAAGCATCGTACAGGCAGGGGAAGTACTGTACAGCAGGAGAAGCATCAGACAGCAGGGAAGCATCGCACAGTAGGGAGAAGCATCGTACAGCAGGGGGAAGCATCGTACAGTAGGGAGAAGCATCGACAGCAGGGGGAAGCATCGTACAGAAGATCGTACAGTAGGAGAAGATCACAGTAGGGGAAGACGTACAGTAGGGAGAAGCATCGCAAGCAGGGAAGTATCGTACAGTAGGGAGAAGTTATCGCACAGTAGGGAGAAGATTGCACAGCAGGGGGAAGTATCGCACAGTAGGGGAAGTATCAGACAGCAGGAGAAGCATCGCACAGCAGGGGAAGACATGACAGTAGGGGAAGTATTGTACAGCAGGGGGAAGCATCGTGACAGTAGGGGAAGCACTGTACAGCAGGGAGAAGCATTGCACAGTAGGGAAGTATCTACAGCAGGGAAAAGCACAGTAGGGAGAAGCATTGCACAGTAGGGGAAGATCGTACAGGGAAGCATCGTACAGCAGGAGAAGACAGACAGTAGGGGAAGCATTGTAACAGTAGGGAGAAGACGACAGTGAGAAGCATCGCACAGTAGGAGAAGACGTACAGTAGGGAGAAGACACAGCAGGGGGAAGCATTGTACAGTTATGCACAGTAGGGAGAAGCTAATGCACAGTAGGGAGAAGTAATGCACAGCAGGAGAAGCATGTACAGCAGGGGAAGCATGCAGTAGGGAGAAGTATTGTACAGCAGGAAGACAGACAGTAGGGAGAGAAGAATGTACAGTAGGGAGAAGCATCGGACAGCAGGGAGAAGCATTGTACAGTAGGGAGAAGTTATCGCAGTAGGAGAAGTACACAGTAGGGAGAAGCATGTACAGTAGGGAGAAGACAGTAGGGGGAAACTTATTGTACAGGTAGGGAGAAGTATTGCACAGCAGGGAAGTATCGTACAGTAGGGAGAAGTATCGTACAGTAGGAGAAGTTATCGTACAGTAGGAGAAGTATCGTACAGTAGGAGAAGCTATCGTAACAGTAGGGAGAAGACACAGTAGGGGAGAAGACGTAGGGAGAAGCATACAGTAGGGAGAAGTATCGTACAGTAGGGAGAAGACGCACAGTAGGGAGAAGTTATCGTACAGCAGGAGAAGCATCGTACAGTAGGAGAAGACATACAGTAGGAGAAGTTATCGTACAGGGGAGAAGTATCGTACAGTAGGGAGAAGTTATCGTGCCAGGGAGAAGCACGTACAGCAGGGGAAGTATCGTACAGCAGGGAGAAGCATAAAAGGGAGAGAAGCATCAGTAGGGAGAAGACAGACAGCAGGGAGAAGCATATCGTACAGTAGGGGGAAGATTGTACAGTAGGGAGAAGACGTACAGTAGGGGAAGATCACAGTAGGGAGAAGATCGTACAGTAGGGAGAAGACAGTACAGTAGGAGAAGTATCGGACAGTAGGGAGAAGCATCGCACAGCAGGGGGAAGTTATTGTACAGTAGGGAGAAGTAACAGTAGGAGAAGTTATCACAAAGTAGGGAGAAGATCGTACAGTAGGGAGAAGACAACAGCAGGGGAGAAGTATTGTACAGTAGGGAGAAGCACGTACAGCAGGGGAAGCATCGTACAGTAGGGAGAAGCATATCGTAAAGTAGGGGGAAGTATTGTACAGTAGGGAGAAGACGTACAGTAGGGAGAAGCATCGTACAGTAGGGAGAAGACGTACAGTAGGGAGAAGCATCGTACAGTAGGGAGAAGACTGCACAGTAGGGAGAAGACGTACAGTAGGGGAAGCATACAGTAGGAGAAGACACAGTAGGGAAGACAGGTAGGGAAGTTGGAGGAGAAGACGTACAGTAGGGAGAAGTTATCGTACAGTAGGGAAGTTATCTGACAGTAAGGGGGAAGTATCGCAGCAGGGAGAAGTTATCGTACAGTAGGGAGAAGTTATCGTACAGTAGGGAGAAGTTATCGTACAGTAGGGAGAAGTTATCATTACAGTAGGGAGAAGTTATCGTACAGTAGGGAGAAGTTATCGTACAGTAGGGAGAAGTTATCGTACAGTAGGGAGAAGTTATCGTACAGTAGGGAGAAGTTATCGTACAGTAGGGAGAAGTTATCGTACAGTAGGGAAGTTAAGATGTAGGGAGTAGATGCAGTGGGAGGAGGGAGGAGAAGTGTACAGTAGGGGGAAGTGTGGGAGAAGATGTGGGAGGATGTAAGTAGGGAGGATTGTCAGTAGGGAGGATTATCGTACAGTAGGGAGAGATTATCGTACAGTAGGAGAAGTTATCGTTACAGTGGGAGAAGTTATCGTACAGTAGGGAGAAGTTATCGTACAGTAGGAGAAGTTATCATTAGTGAGGAGAATTATCGTACAGTGAAGTTATCGTACAGCAGGAGAAGTTATCGTACAGCAGGAAGTTATCGTACAGTAGGAGAAGTTATTGTACAGTAGGGGAAATTATCATTACAGTGGGAGAAGTTATCATACAGTAGGGGGATATCGTACAGTAGGGAGAGATTATTGTACAGTAGGGAGAAGTTATCGTACAGTAGGGAGAATTATCGTGCAGCAGAGGAAGTATCGTACAGCAGGAGAAGTTATCGTACAGCAGGGGGAAGTTATCGTGGTAGGAGAGTTTACAGTAGGGGGAAGTTATCGTACAATGAGAGTTATCATTCAGTAGGGAAAATTGTGTAGGAGAAGTTAGGGATTATCAGGGGGAGGACAGTAGGGAGGATTATCGTACAGCAGGGAGGTTATCTACAGCAGGAGGGTTATCGTACAGCAGGGGGAAGTATCGTACAGTAGGGAGAATTGTGTACAGTAGGGAGAGTTATCGTACAGTAGGGAGAAGTTATCGTTACAGTAGGGGAAGATTACTTGGAGATTATCATACAAGTAAGGGAGAGTTATCATTACAGTAGGAGGATTGTGCACAGTAGGGGGAGATTATCGTACAGTAGGGAGAAGTTATCATTACAGTAGGGGAAGTTATCGTACAGTAGGGAGGATTATGTACAGTAGGGAGAAGTTATCGTAAGTAGGGAGAGATTATCGCAGTAGGGAGAAGTTATTGTACAGTAGGGAGGATTCATCGTACAGTAGGGGAGAGTTATCGTACAGTAGGGAGAAGTTATTGTACAGTAGGGAAGTTATCGTACAGTAGGGAGAAGTTATCGTACAGTAGGGAGATATCATAACAGGAGAAGTTATCGTACAGTAGGGAAAGTTGTACAGTAGGGAGGGTTATGTGACAGTAGGGAGTTATCGTACAGTAGGAGAAGTTATCGTACAGTAGGAGAAGTTATCGTACAGTAGGGAGGATTATTACAGTAGAAGTTATCGTACAGTAGGGGATTGTTAGCTAGGAGAAGTTATCGTACAGTAGGGAGAAGTTATCGTACAGTAGGAGAAGTTATCATGCAACAGGGAGAAGTTATTGTACAGTAGGGAGAAGTTATCGTACAGTAGGGAGATTATCGTACAGTAGGGAGGTTATCTTACAGCAGGAGGATATCGTACAGTAGGGAGAATTATCGTACAGTAGGGAGAAGTTATCGTACAGTAGGGAAGGTTATCGTAGGGAGAAGTTAGTAAGGGAAGTTATCGTACAGTAGGGAGAATTATCGTACAGTAGGGAGGTTATCGTACAGTAGGAGAATTATTGTACAGTAGGGAGAGATTATGTACATGGGAGGATTATCTTACGTGGGAGAATTATCGTACAGTAGGGAGAAGTTATCGTACAGTAGGGAGAAGTTATTGTACAGCAGGGAGAAGTTATCGTACAGTAGGGAGAAGTTATCGTACAGTAGGGAGAAGTTATCGTACAGTAGGGAGAAGTTATCGTACAGTAGGGAGATATTAATATGCTCATCGACGATACTTTATTGTACTTCCGGATAGGAGTTATCGTAACCCAAATACAATAATATCGTCCTTCTGTAGTCTAAATTCCAGAGCCTTCCTGCCAGACTCTACCTTCCACCTCTCTGGTATTTATGAATAATTGATCAACTTTCAAACACAAATAATCTGGTTAGAATTTTGTTAAGCCAAGTTAAGACTACCAGACCAGAGGCTATTATCTGTATCTATCCATTCATTTATTATATATCTATCCTATTCTTATCTGTTTATTTATTCATTATCTTTCTATTTGTCTGTTATTTGTTATTTTTATATTCTTACGCACAGACAGACACACACACACACACACACACACACACACACACACACACACACACACACACACACACACACACACACACAATATACAACGTAGACGGTCCCTTTGTATTAATTATATTCTCACTCAAAAAATTCAAATAGTGAAAAATAAGAAGGAATCCAAGACTTAATTAAGTTTAGGAGGTGACGACGTCCGAGTGCCTGTCTGTCTGTCTGTCTGTCTGTCTGTCTGTCTCTGTCTGTCTGTCTGTCTGTCTGTCTGTCTGTCTGTCTGTCTGTCTGTCTTTATTTCTCTCTGTCTGTCTGTAGAGGGCCTTCTTTGTCAGGGGGGGTATGGAGAGTGATTGAAAGGGAAGTAGTGTTGTGAGGGAGATGGAGGTGGGGGGTGGGTGTGAGGAAGGTGGTGAGGGGGAGGAGATGGAGTGGAGGGAGGTGAGGTGGAGGAGATGGGAGGAGGGGAGGTGAGGTGTGAGGGAGGATGGGGGGTGGGTGGAGAGGGAGGGGAGGTGAGGTGTGAGGAGATGGGTGGGGGGGGTAGGAGAGAGTGGGAGGAAGGAGGTGTGAGGAGATGGAGGGTGGGGGGTGGTAGGAGAGAGTGGGTAGTGGGAGGGAGGTGAGGTGAGGAGATGGAGGGGGGTGGTAGGAGAGAGGGTAGTGTGGAGGGAGGTGAGGTGTGAGGAGTTGTAGGAGGGAAGAAGAGGAGGAGGAGATAATGAAAAGTGAGGAAGAAGGGTAAAGAAATTATACAAGAGGGAATAAGAAGGAGGAGGAGGAGGGAGGAGGAGGGGGAGGGACAGGAAGTGTGAAGTAGCTTCTTATATGGCATTAAGGAGTGGGAGGAGGTGGTGGAGGTTGGAGGATTAGCTACAGGAGTGGCTGAGTGGAGGACATGGAAAGGTAAGGCTGTAACTCTACTAAGGGGGGTGAGGGGTAGGAGGGAAGAAGGAGAAGGGGAGAGGAGAAGGAGAGAAGGAGGAGGGAGGAGAAGGAGGAGGAGAAGTTAAGGATGGAAAGGAGTCGTAGGGATGGAAACGTAAACATACTCAACAACTCTTCACTCACCCACTCATCCACTCACTCACTCAGTCACTTACCCACTCACCCACCCACTAACTCACCACTCACTCCACTCACCCACCACCACTCACCCACTCCACTCACTCACTCCTTACCCACTCACCCACTCACTCACTCACTTACCCACCACTCACCCACCACCACCCACCACCCACCCACTCACTTACTCCACTCACCACTCACTCACCACTCACCCACTCACCCACCCACCTCCACCACCCACCCACTCACTCACTCACTACCCACCCACTCACTTACCCACTCACACACTCACCACCCACTCACTTACCCACTCACTACGGTGAATGACTCACAACACAGGTCACGGGCACAGGCCGTGACCTAAGATGGACGAGCCTGGAGGTAGTTAGCGGTAATGAGGTGATCGCATGAGTGTCGCTCCTCCACTCAATTAGTAATCAGCGTAAGGACTAATTTTGTGAATTAACCAGGTACTTGACGAATGGGCTTGGTGGCAGGAGGAGGTGGCGGCGGTAGTGATGGTGGTGGTGATGGTGGCGGTGGTGATGGTGGCGGTGGTGATGGTGATGGTGCGGTAGCTGTGTGGTGGTACAGTGACGGGGTACTGACTGACGAGGTACACTTATATGGTACAGCTAACCACTACCACCACAAGCTGTACTGTCAGATATATACGTGAGAGAACTAATACCTGTGACGTAAAAGATGTGCGTACGTTCGTCAGGCGATGGTGTTCGTCAGGCGATGGTGTCATTAACCGTATCATTGCCTGTCCGATTTAGGGAGTGAGGGGGGTCACCTGGTATAGACTCATCTCACCTGTTGTCTACCACCTCACCTGTTGTCTACTACCTCACCTGTTGTCTACCCTCACCTGTTGTCTACTACTCACCTGTTGTCTACTCCTCACCTGTTGTCTACTACCCTACCTGTTGTCTACTACCTCACCTGTTCTCTACCTCACCTGTTGTCTACTTCACCACCTGTTGTCTACTACCCTCACCTGTTGTCTACTACCTCACCTGTCTTCAACTCACCTGTTGTCTACTACCCCACCTGTTCTCTACTGCCTCACCTGTTGGTCTACCACCTCACCTGTTGTCTACTACCCCACCTGTCTCTAATTCACCTGTTGTCCACTGCCTCACCTGTTGTCTACTGCCCTCAATTTGTTATCTACCACCCCACCTGCTGTCTACCACCTCACCTGTTGTCTACTGCCTCACTTGTTGTCTACCACCTCACCTGTTGTCTACTACCTCACCTGTTGTCTACCACCACCTGTTGTCTACTGTCTTCACCTGTTGTCTACCACCTCACCTGTTGTCTACCACCTCACCTGTTGTCTACTCCTCACCTGTTGTCTACACCCTCACCTGTTGTCTACTACCTCATCTTGCTGTCTACTACTTTCAACTGTTGTCTACTACTCACCTGTTGCTTCACTGCCTCACCTGTTGTCTACCACCTCACCTGTTGTCTACTACCTCACCTGGTTGTTCATCAGCTCACCTGTTGTCTACTACCCCCTGTGTCTACTTCCTGTTGTCTACTGCCTCACCTGTTGTCTACTCACCTGTTGTCTACTATTTCACCTGTTGTCTACACTATTCACCTCTGTTGTCTACTGCCTCACCTGTTGCTACATTAATCACCTGTTGTCTACTACCACCTGTTGTTCACTGCCCCACCTGTTGTCTACTAACTTCACCTGTTGTTCACTACCCACTTGTTGTCTACTACCTCACCTGTCTCTACTCACCTCACCTGTTGTCTACCACCTCACCCGTTGCCCACTACTCCCACCTGTCTACTACCTCACCTGTTGTCTACTACCTCACCTGTTGGTTCACCTCACCTGTTGTCTACTAATTCACACCTGTTGTCTAACACCTCACCTGTTGTCTACTACCTCACCTGTTCACCCCCAACTGTTGTCTACTATCCCCAATCTGTTGTCTACTACCCCACCTGCTGTCCACACTTCACTCTGTTGTCTACCACTCACCTGTTGTCTACCACCACCTGTTGCCACTAATCTCACCTGTTGTCTACTAATCTCAATCTGTTGTCTACTCACCTCACCTGTTGTTCACCACCTCACCTGTTGTCTCACACCTCACCTGCTGTCTACTCACCTCACCTGTTGCCCACTCACCTCACCTGTCTACTTCACCTCACCTGTTGTTCACCACCTGCTGTTCACACCACCTGTTGTCTACTACCCTCACCTGTTGTCTACCACCCACCTGTTGTCCACCACCACCTGTTGTCTACTGCCCACCTGTTGTCTACTACCCTCACCTGTTGTCCACCTCACCTGTTGTTCAACACCACCTGTTGTCTACCCCACCTGTTGTCTACTGCCTCACCTGTTGTTCACTCCCACCTGTTGTCTACTCCTCACCTGTTGTCTACACTCTCCCACCTGTTCTCTACTGCCCCACCTGTTGTCCACCTCACCTGTTGTCTACTCCCCACCTGTTGTTCTTCAGCTCCACCTGTTGTCTACTACCCTCACCTGTTGTCTACCACCTCACCTGTTGTCTACTACCTCACCTGTTGTCTACTACCCCACCTGTTGTCTACCTCACCTGCTGTCTACCACCACCTGTTGTCTACTACTCCACCTGTTGTCTACTACCCCACCTGTGTCCACACCTCACCTGTTGTCTCCACACCCTGTTGTCTATTACCTCACCTGTTATGTCTACTGCCTCACCTGTTGCCTCACCTCACCTGTTGTCTACTCAGTCTCCCCTCACCTGTTCTCTTCACTGCCTCACCTGGTCTAACACCACCTGTTGTTCACCTCACCTGTTGTCTACCACCTCACCTGTTGTCCACTGCCTCACCTGTTGTCTACCCTCACCTGTTGTCTACACCCCAATCTGTTGTTTCACACCTCACCTGTTGTCTACCACCACACCTGTTGTCTACTACTTCACCTGTTGTCTACCCCACCTGTTGTCTACCACCTCACCTGTTGTCTACTGCCTCACCTGTTGTCTACCCTCACCTGTTGCTCACCCCACCTGTTATCTACTTATCTCACCCTGTTGTCTACTGCCTCACCTGTTGTCTATCTTCACCTGTTGTCTACTACCTCACCTTGTTGTCTATCACTCTCACCTGTTGTCTACCCTCACTCTGTTGTCTACTACTTCTCACCTGTTGTCTACTACCTCACCTGTTGTCTACTACTCTCACCTGTTGTTCTACCCCCACCTGTTGTCTACTACCTCACCTGTTGTCTACCCCCACCTGTTATCTACTTCACCTCACCTGTTGTCTACCTCAACTGTCTACTCCCACCTGTTGTCTACTACTCCCCACCTGTTGTCTACTAATTCACCTGTTGTCTATCCCCACCTGTTGTCTACCCTCACCTGTTATCTACCACCTCATTTGTTTTTACTGCCTCACCTGTTGTCTCACACCTCACCTGTCATCTACTACCCCACCTGTTGTCTACTACTCCCACCTGTTGTCTACTCACCTCACCTGTTGTCCACCACCTCACCTGTTGTCTACATTCACCTCACCTGTTGTCTACTACCTCACCTGTTGTCTACTACTCACCTGTTGTCTACCCCACCTGTTGTCTACCACCCCTCACCTGTTGTCTACACACCTCACCTGTTGTCTACTACCTCACCTGTTGTCTACCCCACCTGTTGTCTACTACTTTCACCTTGTTGTCTAATGTTCCCACCCATTGTCTACCCTCACCTGTTGTCTAATTCTCACACCTGTTGTCTACTACCTCACCTGTTGTCTACCACTCCTCACCTGTTGTCTACTACCTCACTTGTTGTCTACACCTCACCTGTTTTGTCTACATCACTCACCTGTTGTCTACCCCACCTGTTGTCTACCACTCCCACCTGTTGTCTATCACTTCACCTGTTCTCTACTGTCTCCTGCTGTTCTGTTGTCTACTGACTTCACCTGGTTGTCTACTAATTTCACCTGTTGTCTACTACCTCACCTGCTTGCTCCACCCCCACCTGTTGCTCCACCACCTCACCTGGTCTACTGCCCCACCTGTTGTTCACTCCCACCTGTTGCCTACCACACCCCACCTGTTGGTTCATGCCTCACCTGTTGCTCCATACCTCACCTGTTGCTCAACACCCTCACCTTGTTGTCCACTACCCCACCTGTTGTCTACTGCCACCTGTTGTCTATCTTAACTGTTATTCTCTACACTTCACCTTGTTGCTCCATTGCCTCACCTGTTGTCTACTATCTCACCTGTTGTCTACTACCTCATCTGTTTCTACTACCCCACCTGTTGTCCACTGGCCTCACCTGTTGTCTAACATCTCACCTGGTTGTCACCACCTCACCTGTTTTCATCTCACCTGTTATCCACTACCTCCTTACCTGTTGTCTCATTCCCACCTGTTGTCTACTACCTCACCTGTTGTCTACTATTCACCCCTGTTCACTACCTCACCTGTTGTCACCTCACCTGTTGTCTACTCCTCAATTGTTCTGCTACCACCCTGTTTTCACACCACCTGTTGACTACTTCTCACCTGTTGTCTACTCCTCACCCATTGTCTACTACTCCCACCTGTTGTCTACTAATTCTCACCTTGTTTCACACAACTTGCTACTAACTTCACCTGTTGTCTTATTTTTCTTTGTTGTCTATCACATCCAACTCTGTTGTCTACTTTACCTCACCTGTTGTCTAATTCACATGTCTGCTCCCGCCTCACCTGTTGTCTACTAATTCCCCACCTGTTGTCTACTACCCCCCTGCTCACCTTGTCTATCACCACCTGGTTGTCTACTACACCACCTATGCCCACACCACCTGCTGTTCACCACTTCACCTGTTGTCTACTACCTCACCTGTTGTTCACTACCCCACCTGTCTTCATTACCCCAACTTGGTTCTTCTCACCTGTTGTTCACTCCTTCACCTGTTGGTTCACTGCCCCATCTTGTCTATCTACACCTCACCTGTTGTCTACCACCACCTGTTGTTCATTTTCACCTGTTGTCCACTGGCCTCACCTGTTGTCTACTACCTCACCTGTTGTCTACTACTCCTCACCTGTTGTCTACCACCTCACCTGTTGTCTACTGCCTCACCCCTGTTGTCTACCACTCACCTGTTGTCTACTACCTCCCACCTGTTGACTACCGTTCACCTGTTGTTCCACACCACCTGTTGTCTACACTCCTCACCTGTTGTTCACTACCTCAACTGTTGTCTACATCTCACCTGTTGGTTCACCTCACCTGGTTCACTTTCACCTCACCTGTTGTTCACCACCCCACCTGTTGACTACTGCCCACCTGTTGTCTCACTACCCTCACCTGTTGTCTACTTCCTCACCTGTTGTCTACCACCTCACCTGTGGTCTACTCCCCACCTGTTGTCTATCTGCCCTCTACCATGTTCACTACTCACCTTGTTGTCTTCTACCTCACCTGTTGACTACTGCCCCACCTGTTGTCTACTGCCTCACCTGTTGTCTAATTCTCACCTGTTGTCTACATACCCTCACCTGTTGTCTACTGCCTCACCTGTTGTCTACTGCCCCACCTGTTGTCTAATTCCCTCACCTGTTGTCTACTTCACCTCACCTGCTGTCTACTCTCCCCACCTGCTGTCTACCTGCCCTCACCCTGTTGTCTACACTCCTCACCTGTTGTCTACTACCTCACCTGTTGTCTACTACCTCACCTGTTGTCTACTACCTCACCTGTTGACTACTGTCTCTCACCTGTTGCTCCAATGCTCCTCACCTGTTGCTCCACACCCCACCTGTTGTCTACCACCTCACCTGTTGTCCATGACCACCTGTTGTCTACTGTCCAACTGTTGTCTACTACCTCACCTGTTGTCCACACCCCCACCTGTTGTCTACTACCTCACCTGTTGTCTACCACCCCACCTGTTGTTCACCACTTCACTCTGTTATCTACCCACCTGTTGTCTACCACCTCACCTGTTGTCTACCACCCCACCCTGTCATCTCACTTTCATCCCACCTGTTGTCCACTACCCCCTCTGTTGTCTTCATCAATTCCACACCTGTTTATCCAATTCCCAATCTGTCATTCACTACTCCCCACCCATTTCACCACCCCATCTTGTTGTCTACACACCCCACCTGTTGTCTCACTTCCCCAACTGTTGTCTACACCATTCTCACCTGTTGTCTCAATTTCACCTCCCTCTTGTTATCCACTTCAATCTGTCTACCACCCCACATTTTGTTATCTTGCCATCCTCACCTTGTTGTTCACTTCACCCCACCTGTTGTCTACTACCTCCACCTGTTGTCTACCACCTCACCTGTTGTCCACTACTTCTCACCTGTTGTCTACTAATCTCACCTGTTGTCTACTGACTCCACCTGTTGTCTACATCTCACCTGCTGTCTACTAATTCTCACCTGTTGTCTACTTCACCCCACCCGCTGTCTGCCACCCCCACCCTGTTGTCTACCACCCCACCTGTTGTCTACATTCCCCATCTGTCTCCACTACCCCACCTGTTGTTCACACCCCTCACTGTTGTCTACTCACCCACACCTGCTGTCCACTTCACCCACCTGTTGCCCACACCCCACCTGCTTCTGTCTCACTTTCACCCCCACCTGCTGTCTGCATCACTCCACCCTGCTGTCCACCACCCCACCTGCTGTTCACCACTCCACCTGTGTCCACTACCCCCACCTGCCGTTCACCCTCATCCTGCTGTCTACTTCACCCCACCTGCTGTCCACCATCTTCACCTGCTGATTCACCACCCCACCTGCTGTCTACCACCACCTGTTGTTTCTACTTTCACCTGTTGTCTACTCTCACCTGTTCATCTACTAATTTCACCTGTTGTCTACTGGCTCCCAATCTGCTGTGTCTCACTGCCACCTGGTTCTGGTCTCACTTCACCTCAATCTGTCCACTGATTCCCCACCCTGTCTACATCCCCACCTGCTGTCCACCACTGTTATCTCACCATGACTGTCATCCACTCAATCTGCTGGTCTCACACTCTCAACTGTTGTTCTAACTCCCATCTCTCTGACCTCTGTCTGTCTCACTAAACTCACCTGTCTGTCTCACGTCCCAATCTGTCCACCACCCACCTGTCATCCACCCCACCTGCTGTCCACTACCCCCACCTGCTGTCTCACTTCACCCACCTGTTGTCCACTGACTTCACCTGCTGTCTCACACCTCACCTGTTATCTACCACCTCACCTGCTGTCTACACCTCACACCTGTTGTCTACTCCCCACCTGTTGTCCATCATTCTCACCTGTCTACACACTACCTGCTGTCTAATCCCACCTGTTGTTCACTGCCCCACCTGTTGTCTAATCCCCCCTGTTGTTCATCTCAATCTGCATTCACTCCCCCACCCTGTCATCCACACCCCACCTGTCTTCCACCACCTCACCTGCTGGTCTACCACCCCCATCTGCTGTCCACCCCACCTGTTGTCTCACCACCCCCACCTGTCGTCCACCACCCCCACTGCTGTCACTTCAATCCCCACCCTGTCTCTCATCAACTCTCACCTGTTGTCCACACCCTCCAATCTGTCTGTCCACCGTCTCAATCTGTTGTCCACAGTCTCCCTCTTGTCATCCACCACCCTCACCTGCTGTCCACTCCTCAATCTGCTGTCTACCACCCTCAATCTGCTGTCTACTACCCTCAATCTGCTGTCCACAGTCTCACCTGCTGTCTACCAATTCACCTGGTTGTCTACTACCTCACCTGTTGTCTACTACCCCACCTGCTGTCTACCGCCTCACCTGTTGTCTACTACTCTCACCTGCTGTCTACTGTCTCACCTGTTGTCTACTTTCATCTCTTGCCACCTGTTGTTTACTACCCCCACCTGTTATCTACCACTTCACCTGTTGGTCCCAGTTTCACTCTCACCTGTTGTCTACTACCTCACCTGTTGTCCACTGCCCCACCTGTTGTCTACCACCTCACCTGTTGTCTACTGCTCCCCACCTGTTTTCACTCACTCCCACCTGTTGTCTACTACCCCACCTGTTGTCTCATCACCTCACCTGTTGTCTACCACTCTCACCTGCTTGTCTACCACCCCACCTGTTGTCTGTCACAACTTGCTGTCTACCACCCCACCTGTTTATCTACCACTTCACTGTTATCTTGCCCATCTACCCTGTTGTTCACTCCTCACCTGCTGTCTATTGACCTCACCTGTTGTCTACTACCCCACCTGTTGTCTACTATCTCACCTGTTGTCTCACTAATCTCACCTGTTGTCTACTACCCCACCTGCTGTCTACCACCCCCACCTGTTGTCTACTACTCACCTCACATTCACTCCACCTTGCTTCTCACTCCACCTGCTGTCTGACCCCCACCTGTTGTCTACCACCCCACCTGTTGTCTACTACCCCACCTGTTGTCCTACTTCACCCCACCTGCTGTCTCACCTCACCTGTTGTTCACTTCACCCCACCTGCATTCACCACCCCCACCTGCTTCATCACTCCTCACTCTGCTATCCACCACCCTCATCTGCTGTCTACCACCCCACCCGCTGTCTACCACCCCTCACCCTGTTGTTCACTACCCCACCTGTTCAACTCCCACCTGTTATCTATCACCCCACCTGTTGTCTACCACCTCACCTGTTGTCTACTCAATTCTCACCGTTGTCTACTACCTCACCTGTTGTCTACTACCCCACCTGTTTGCTCCACTACCCTCACCCATCTACCACTCCACCTGTTGTCTACCCTTCTCACCTGTTGTCTACCCACATTGGGTCTACTCACCTCACCTGTCTACTACCCCACCTGTTGTCTACCATCACCTGTTATCTACCACCCCCACTGCTGTCTACCACCCCACCTGTTGTCTACCATCTCACCTGCTGTCTACCACCCTTCACCCTGCCATTCACTTCACCCCTCACCTGCTGGTTCACACTCACCTGTTATCTACACCCCACCTCTTGTCTACTCACCCTGCTGTCTACCCCACCTGTTGTCTACCACCCCCCACCTGCTGTCTACCACTTCCACCTGTTGTCTACTTTCATTCACCTGTTGTCTCATACCACTTCACCCTGTTGTCTGACCACTCCTCACCCGTTGTTCACCCCACCTGTTGTCTACTACCTCACCTGTTGTCTACCTCACCTGTTGTCTACCACCTCACCTGTTGTCTACTACCTCCACCTGTTGTCCACTACTCCTCACCTGTTGTCTACCACCCCACCTGTTGTCTACTAATTCCCACCTGTTGTCTACTGCCCTCACCTGTTGTCTACTACCCTATCTGTTGTCTACTACCCCACCTGTTGTCCACAGTCTCACCTGTTGTCTACACATCTCACCTGCTGTCTACTGCCCCACCTGTCTACCACCTCACCTGTTGTCTACACTCACCTGGTTGTCCACTGTCTTCACCTGCTGGTTCACTTGCCCCACCTGCTGTTCACTCCCCACCTGCTGTCTACCACTCCCACCTGTTGTTCACCACCTCACCTGTTGTCTACTACCTCACCTGCTGTCTACTGTCTACACCTGTTGTCTACCACCTCACCTGTTGTCTCACCACCCCACCTGTTGTCTACTGCCTCACCTGTTGTCTACCACCACCTGTTTGTCTACTACCCCACCTGTTGTCTACTGCTCCCCACCTGTTGTCCACTACCCCACCTGTTGTCTACTGGCCCACCTGCTGTCTACCCCACCTGTTGTCTACCACCTCACCTGTTGTCTACCACCCCACCTGTTGTCTTCACTGCCCCACCTGGTTGTCTACTTCCCCACCTGCTGTCTCCACTGGCCCTCACCTGCTGTCTACCACCCCCACCTGCTGTCTACTGCCCCACCTGCTGTCTACTGGCCCTCACCTGCTGTCCCACTGGCTCCCACCTTGCTGTCTACCATCTCCACCTGCTGTCTACTGTCTCACCTGTTGGTTCACGCCTCACCTGTTGTCTACTACCTTCACCTGTTGTTCACTGCCCCCAACTGTTGTCTACTCTTCCCCACCTGGTTCACCACCTCACCTGTTGTTCCCACACCACCTGTTGTCTACTACTTCACCTGTTGTCTACTTCACCCCACCTGCTATTCACACTCACCTGTTGTCTATCACTCCACCTGTTGTCTACTGCCCCACCTGTTGTCTACTGCCCCACCTGCTGTCTACCACCCCACCTGTTGTCTACCACCCCCTGTTGCTATCACCTCACCTGTTGCTCCACTAGCTCCCCCCACCTGTTGTCTACCAATTCTCACCTGTTGTATCTACTGCCTCACCTGTTGTCTACTACCCCTCACCTGTTGTCTACTGCCCACCTGTTGTCTACCACTCCCAACTGTTGTCTACCACCCCTCACCTGTTGTCTCACTACCCCACCCATGTTCTCCACCCCACCTGTTGTCTACTCACCTCACCCTTGTCTACTACCTCACCTGTTGTCTATCATCTCACCTGTTGTCTACCTCACCTGTTGTCTCCACTACTCCTCACCTGTTGCTCCACACCCACCTGTTGTCTACCGTCTCCCCTGTTGTCTACCACCCCACCTGTTCTCTACTAATTCTACCTGTTGTCTACATTTCAGTGTTAACTTCACCTGTTGTTCACACCCTCACCTGTTGTCTACTGCCCCACCTGCTGTCTGTCAATTCTCACTTGCTGTCTACCACCCCACCTGTTGTCCACCCTAATCTGCTGTCCACTCCCCACCCAGTTGTCCACCCCACCTGCTGTTTCAATTCCCCACCTGTTGTCTACTTGGCTCCCACCTGTTGCCCACTGCCCCAATCTGTCAGTCCACCCCACCTGTCATGTCTACCCCACCTGTTGTCCACTGGCCCCCAATCTGTCTCTACCACCCCACCTGCTGTCCACTGCCCCACACCTGCTGTGTACCACCTCACCTGCTGTCTACCACCTCACCTGTTGTTCACTACCTCACCTGTTGTCTACTACCACCTGTTGTCTATCATCTTCACCTGTTGTCTACTACCTCACCTGTTGTCTACTCCCCACCTGTTGTCTACTACCCCACCTGTTCTCTCATCTGCCCCACCTGTCTTTCACTCCCCACCTGCTGTCTACTACCTCACCTGTTGTCCACACCACCTGCTGTCTACTACCTCACCTGCTGCCACCTCACCTGTTGCTCCACACCTGTCAGTCTATCACCCCAATTGTTGTTCATTGCTCACCTTGTTGTTCATTTCACTGTTGTTTTGACTCACCTGTTGCTCCATTGCCTCACCTGTTGTCTACTACTCACCTTGTTGTCTTGCCTCACCTGTTGTCTACTACCTCACCTGTTGTCTACTGCCCCACCTGCTGTCTGCCACCTCACCTGTTGTCTACTGCCCCACCTGTTGCTCACACTACCTCACCTGCTGTCTACACCTCACCTGCTGTCTACTACCCCACCTGCTGTCTACACCCCGCCACCTGCTGCCCACACACCCCACCTGTTGCCCATCCTACCTGTTGTTCCACATTTCAATGAAAGAGCCCATTACCTACCTTGTTGTTCACATTTCAATTTGTTGTCTGCCTTCACTTGTTGTTCCATTACTCACGAAAGGTTTACTACTCACCTGTTGCTCCATTACTCACCTGTTCTCATTTCTCACCTGTTGTCTTCTACCTCTACCTGTTGCCCACACCACCTGTTGCCCACTACCTCACCCTGTTATCTACTACCTCACCTGTTGCTCCACTGCTCCTCACCTGCTGCCCACTGCCCTCACAACACCACCACTGACCCCAACATGACATCCACCTCAGGCTGTATGCTACCGTCAGTGTCACTGTCACTGTCACTTGCCGCCAGCCGCTGCTCACTGCCACTGTCACTGTCACTGCCGCTAATACTGTTACTGTTCGTTTCTATCTTACCTAATAAATACAAGAGGTACTGACGTCATGGTTCATACGCCTCGAAGATGTAGTCAAGATATGAGTTTTAAAAGTAAACAAAAGATAAAACAAGAGGAGGTAAGGTAAACAAAAACAAGATGGTTAATATAAAGTCTCTGGAGTCTGGCCAGGGGAGTAATATAACGGGAGTGACTGCCGTTTAACGGGGAGTGACTGTCAGGCTTACCGGTGACTGTCAGTTTAACAGGGAGTGACTGTCAGTTTAACAGGGAGTGACTGTCAGTTTATCTTTTGCTTTACCTGTGTATGTACTGGAAGCCGGACAGTGAGTGACTGTTACAATCCACCATACCGAGAGTATTAATTACAGAAAGGAAGGTAAACATACAGACAGACAGATAGGCAGGTAGACAGACAGACAGATAGACAGACATAAGGTTGCTACTTGTTCAGTATGTGGCAGACTGCTGCAGGTGGCAGTGTAAGGTGTGTAGGTAAGGAAGGAGGAGCAAGTGAGTTTTAAGGGAGAGTGAGAGGGAGATGACATGTTTTACTGTGTGTTGGACTTGGGAGGTGGGAAGGAGTGAAGGAAATGTATGGAGGAGTGAGGAGTGGGCATGACATGTTTACAAAAAGGACTCCTGGAGGTGTAAGAGGGACAAGGAGTTTTGGGCTGGAGGAGAGGATGATGGCTGTTCACTGTGTGCTGGACTCTGGAGGTAGCTGGAGTGAAGGCGAGTCTTAAAGGGTGATGATGCATATGTTTACTTGTGTGCACTGAGGCAGCTGAGGACATGAGTCTTACGGAGTGAGTGAGAGGATGATGCATGTTCACTGTGCTGGACCTGAGGCCTTACACTGGGCAGGTAAGTGGAAGGCAGAGGAAGTGGAGTGGGAAGAGGGAGAGGAGAGGAGCGGCTGGGAAGGGGGAAATGGGGCAGGCGGCGGCATGCGGCTGCAGGAGAGAGCCACGACCATCAGGAGACTCCAGTGCGATCTTAACCCATCCTCTCGGTCAACCCAACGCCAGGCATTTGCCCTGGACGCTACCGCCTTTTGTGTGCTACACTGAACTCCCCACTTTCACCTCCCACTCTCACCTCACTCTTTCACCCCCACTCTCACCCCTCTCACCCTCACTCCCCACCTCTCACTCCCACTCCCCACCACACAATGCGAGGGGAGTAGGGGCTGCTAGCCAGGAGTGGGAGAGGCAAAGAATAAGGGAAGGGGAGAGGGATAAAGGGAGTGGGGCAGGCGGGAGGAGGGGAGAGAGAAAAGTAAATGGAGGACAGAAAAGGAGTAAGTGAGTAAAAGTAGTGAGAGGGATAAATGAATGAGAGTAAAGGGAAGGAGAGTAAAAGGATGGGTTTAGAAAAAGAAGGGAGAGATGAAAGAAGAGGATAAGTGAGAGGGGAGGAGAGGAATGAGAGAAGAGAAGTGGATAAAGAAAAGAGGAACAAGAAAATTAAATAATATGGGTAAGTAAGCAAGAAGAGAGAAATGAAGATATGAATGAAGGAAGAATAGGAGAGATGAAGAAATATGGAAGAGAAAAGATAATACGATAGCGAAGAAATGTATAAAAATAAGAAGATAGTGAGAAAGAAAACTGATAGAATCGCAAAAAAATTAAGAAAATGAAGAGGAAAGAAGATACTGAAGGAATAGAAGAAGAATCTGGAAGAGTGCGGGGAAGATAAAAAAGACGAAGGAAGAAGAAATAATATCGTATACTCTCCTGACACAAGGGAAGACGTTTCATCATTACTTCGTCTGACGTCACGACCTACCTGGGAGAAGGCTACTGGACGTCATGACCCACTTGCAGAAGGCTACTTACATGCTCAAGGTGAGTGTAGTGACCTTTCAAATACCTGAGTGAGTTTACCTGCCTTTAGTGACCACAAATACAGTGACTCCTATTTTAAACCCAAACAAGAGAGAGAGAGAGAGACATTATGCAGTTAGGTGTTACCAAACAGTTTATGCATATAGCAATGATCTCCTGTGTGTATTTGTTGTCTGTGTGTCTGTCTAGATTCTTTTGTTTGTGTATATATCTGTCATCTGTCATCTGTCTGTCTGTCTGTCAGTCTGCTCCTTTCTGTTGTTTGTCTCACTTGTTCCTACATTTATTCTTCCTCTCCTGTGCTATAACTTTGTCGCCACTTCCCTCCCCTTGCGGCGAGTGGCTGTGGGAGTGCTTGTGGTATGATGTTTCGCCTCACTAGTTAAAGGTGACAGTAAAGTTTCCAATGGGATAGTGAGGCTTCAATGGGATAGTGAGGGCTCAATGGGATAGTGAGGTTTCCAATGGGATAGTGAGGCTTCGAGTGATAAGTGAGGCTTCCAATGGGATAGTGAGGCTTCCAATGGATACAGTGAGGCTTCGAGATAGTGAGGCTTCCAATGGGATAATGGAGGCTTCCAATGGGATAGTGAGGCTCGGAGGGATAGTGAGGCTTCAATGGGATAGTGAGGCTTCCAGCAGTGGGATGAGTGAGGCTTGGAAAGGAGGCTGCAGTGAGCTTCCAAGTGGGATAGTTTGAAGGAGTCCAATATAGTTAGACCTTGAAGAGGAAGAGGTGAAGAGAAAGATAAAAAGAGAGACATGTGGAGTGAGGTGATGAAGAGTTAGTGATAAAGGCAGGAGAGATGGTGAGGGAGACAAAGAGAGAGAGAAACGTGGGAGAGTGAATGAGAGAGAGAAGGAATAAGAGAGTGTTGAGGAAAAGATAAAGAAACAGAGTAGTAAAGAAAGAACGAGAGAGAAAAATTACGAAAGGGATAAACAGAGAAAGAAAAGAGCGAAATAGAGATAGAACAATAAGAAAGACAAAAGAGAGATAAAAGCGAGAGAAAGAGAAAGGGAGAGAGGAAGACAGAGAGAGAGGAGACAGAGAGAAACATAAAAGAGAAAGAGACAGAAAGTCATAGAAAAATAGAAGAGGGATAATGAGGGGGGGGGGGGGGGGGAGAGAGAGAGAGAGAGAGAGAGAGGAGGAGGTGAGGAGGCTATGGAGGCAAGGGAAGATATGAAGGAGGTCGTGGTGCTGGCATTAAAGCAATACACATCAGAGGTCGGAGGTGGCTGCATTAGTCGGATTAGTGACCACGACGGGGAGGGAGGAGAGGGAGGAGGAAGGGAAGAAGGAGGAGGAGGAGGAGGAAGGGAAGAAGGAGGGGAGAGTGGTTGAGGAAGGAAGAAGGAGGAGGAGAGTGATGAGGAAGGGGAAGGAGGAGGAGAGGTTTGGGGGAAGGGAAGAAGGAGGAGGAGAGGATTGAGGAAGGGAAGAAGGAGGGAGGAGAGGGTTAGGAAGGGAAGAAGGAGGGAGGATAAAGATAAAGGGAAAAGAGGAGGAGAGGTTGGAGGAGGGGAAGAAGGAGGAAGGAGAGGGTTGAGGAGGGAAGAAGGAGGAGGAGAGGATTGAGGAAGGGAAGAAGGAGGAGGAGAGGTTGAGGAAGGGAAGAAGAAGGAGGAGGAGTGAGAAGATAAAAGAAAGTGAGGGGAAAAGAGGAGGAGGGTGTTGGAGGAAGGGAAGAAGGAGGAAGGAGAGGGTTGAAGGAAGGGAAGATGGAGGAAGAGGAGAGAATTGGGAGGAAGGGAGAAGAAGGGGAGGAAGGGAAGAGGAGAAGGAGGAAGGAAGAGGAGAAGGGGAGGTGGATGATTGCAGGACGAGGAAGTAAGGATAAGAGGAGGAGAGGATGTGAGGTTTGGGAGGTAAAAGGAAAAGTGGAAGGAAGAGGGTGGCAGGAGGGAAGAGGAGAGGAGAAGACCTTGTTACTTGGTTTATATCATGAAGTGTGGGAAGATAGGAGGGAGGAGGAGGAGATGGAGAAGGGGAGTGTAGGAAACGAGGAAGAGATAGGGAGAGGTGACATATGAGGATGAGGAGAAGGAAGAGGCAGAGAAGAAGAGAAGAGGAATAGGAGAGATAAACCAGAATGAAAGGAAGGAAAATAAAAGACTACCAATAATAATCTCACCACTTAAGTAATTTTATTAAAGAATTAAATATAACTCCCAATTATTTATTTTTCTATTGTTTTTATATATATGTTTTTAGTAATAGTGAAATAGATTGGATTAAATTCCATGTTAACTTAGTTCTCTTATTTTTTCAGTGTTAAAATAGATTTGAGTTGTATTTTTCATCACTTTCGTCCACTTATAAACGAGACAGTGTGATGATGGTCAGGCCCGGTGGGTCTGAAGGGCGGGTAATAATAACTTTTACTCTAACTTAATTCTGGAAGTATTTTTATCCAGACGCTAAGGTGGAAACATTCACTCACACCTCTTGACGTGACGCTAACCTAACCTAACCGCAACTCAACCGTAACCTAACCTAATGTAACCTAACCTAACCTAACCTTAACCTAACCTAATGTAACCTTAACCTAACCTAATCTAACTTAACCTTAACATCTTACTAACCAACCTAACCTAACCGCAACCCACCTAATGTAACCTAACCTAACCTAATCTAACTAACCTAACCCATCTTACATAACCTAACCTAACTTAACCGCAACCTAACCTAATGTAACCTAACCTAACCTCAAACTTAACCTAACTCTAACGTAATTTGGTCTACCTTACTGTAACCTAATCTAACTAATCCCAACCCATCTTTACATAACCTAACCCTTATCCTAACCGCAACCTAACCTAACTTCCAATCCTAACCCAACTTACCATATCGCGTAACCAACCTACCTTAACCTAACCCCCAGGTAGCGATAGGTGTTTAATTATCAGGTAAGCTGGGGTGCCTAACCTTCACCTGACCCGAGGGAGGATATTTCATTTGACTAAGGGGAAAATCACAAATGACAATGGAAGAATCTCATTTGACTATTGACAATGGGTAGTCAACTTTGCTCTCTCTCTCTCTCTCTCTCTCTCTCTCTCTCTCTCTCTCTCTCTCTCTCTCTCTCTCTCTCTCTCTCTCTCTCTCTCTCTTTTTTTTTTGTTTGATAGGTCAGAAAATACAAAGACAATTATGATTAAACGATCATCTAATACCTCTCTCGTTCCCTCCTCCTCCTTCCCTCCTTCCTCCCTCCTTCCTCCTTCCCTCCTTCCTTCCTCCCCCTCCTTCCCCCCTCCTTCCCCTCCTCCCTCCTTCCCCCCTCCCTCCCTCCCTCCCCTCCTTCCCTCCCTCCCTCCCTCCTTCCCCTCCTCCTCCTTCCCCTCCCCTTCCCTCCCTCCCCTCCTTCCCTCCTCCCCTCCTTCCCTCCTTCCCTCCTCCCCTCCCTCCTCCTTCCCTCCCCTCCTTCCCCCCTCCCTCCTTCCCTCCCTCCCTCCTTCCCTCCTTCCTCCTTCCCTCCCCTCCCTCCTTCCCCTCCCCCTCCTTCCCCCCTCCCCTCCTTCCCCTCCCTCCTTCCCTCCCTCCCTTCCTCCTTCCCTCCTTCCCTTCCCCTCCCTCCCTCCTTCCCTCCTCCCTTCCCTCCCTCCTTCCCCTCCTTCCCCTCCCTCCCCTCCCCTCCCCTCCCTTCCCCTCCCCCCCTCCTTCCCCTCCCTCCCTTCCCCCTCCCTCCTTCCCTCCCTCCTTCCCCCCTCCCTCCCTCCTTCCCTCCCCTTCCCTCCCTCCCTCCCTCCCTCCCTCCTTCCCTCCCCTCCTTCCCCCCTCCCTCCTCCCCTCCTTCCCTCCCTCCTTCCTCCTTCCCTCCTTCCCTCCCCCCTCCCTCCCTCCTTCCCCTCCCTCCTTCCTCCCTCCTTCCTCCTTCCTCCTCCTCCCTCCCTCCTTCCCCTCCCCCTCCTTCCCCTCCCCTCCCCTTCCCCCTCCCTCCTTCCCTCCCCTCCTTCCTCCCTCCTCCTTCCCTCCTTCCCTCTCCCTCCTCCCTCCCTCTTCCCCTCCCCCTCCTTCCCCTCCCTCCTTCCCCCTCCCTCCTTCCCCTCCTTCCCTCCTTCCCTTCCCTCCCCCTCCCTCCTTCCCTCCCTCCCTCCTCCCTCCCCTCCCCTCCTTCCCTCCTTCCTCCTCCTTCCTCCTTCCCTCTCCCTCCTTCCCCTCCTCCTCCCAATCCTGTAAATCTGCGACGTGACAAACATAATACTTAGACACAGTGGCTAATGAGGTTTGTGTCCTGAGTGACTCCTAATGGGTTTTCGATCACTGCTGAGTAATAGTTTAAGGGTGAATTCATCTCTCTCTCTCTCTCTCTCTCTCTCTCTCTCTCTCTCTCTCTTACCATTCATCTCCTCCTCCTCCCTCCCTCTTCTTTTTCCCTTCTAACTCTCTCTCTCTCTCTCTCTCTCTCTCTCTCTCTCTCTCTCTCTCTCTCTCTCTCTCTCTCTCTCTCTCTCTCCTTCTTTCCCTTCTTGCCCTTTTAATTCTTCCTCTTCTTTCTTCCCATTTTTCCTCTTTCAACTCTCACCCTCATCCCTCCCCTCCTTCTTCCCTTTCCTCTTTCTGTCCCTCCCCTGTTCCTTCTTCTTCCTGTTTACACTCAATCCTTCACCTTCCCCTTTTTCAATCTTCTCGTCTCCCTTCCCTCCCTTCTTGATTCCCCATTCCCCTTCCTCCTCCACCCTCCTCCCCTTCTCCTTCTTTGACGATCATATCCAAACGAAGTGAGACAATTATTAAACCGTCCGTCGCCAGCACTGTCCCTCCCTCCTCCTCCTCCTTCTCCTTCCTCTCTCCCTTCCCTTCCCTCTTCCTTCCCCTCCTTCCTTTCTCCTCCCTTCCTCTTCCTCCCTCCTCCTTTCTCCCTTCCCTCTCTTTCCTTTCTCCTCTCCCTTCTTCCTCCCCTCCCTCCTTTCTCCCTTCCCTCCCACCCTCCTTTCTCCCTCCCCTCCCTCTTCCTCCCTCCTTCCTCTCCCCTCCACCCCTTCATCATAGGTCACATTAGATCGTGGTGTGTGGGGAAGTGATTCAGGGCGATAAACTGTGGAGGTGGGGAGAGCAGGAGGGAGAAGACGAAGAGTTAGAAGGAGGGATAGTTAGGAAGATGAGGAGGAAGTGAGAGAAAGGTAAAGAGACGTAGATAAAGCAAGAAGATGAGGGAAGAAGACGCAGAGCTCCTACCCAGACCTCTCCTCCTCCTTCTCTTCTTCTTCCTCCCCAAATCCCTCCTCCTTCCTCCTCCCAATCCCTCCTCCCTTTCTTCTCCCCAAATTCCCCTCCTCCTCCCCAAACTCCTCTAACTTCCTTCTCCTTCTCTTCCTTCTCAATCCTGTCCTTCCTCCTGCTCTTCTTCTTCCCCAATCCCTCTTTCCTCCTCCTCAGCCACCTCTTCCTCCTCCCTCCCCCTCAAAAATCACACCCAAGAGGAAAGATAATGCGTGAAATTGAGTCATGAAATACTGGAGTCGAGGCATCAAGGGTGGAAATCCCATTCGTCTGTCATGATGATTTGTGCCTTATGGGTCATGGTGTTCCCTGGTTCCTTGTGTGTGTGTGTGTGTGTGTGTGTGTGTGTGTGTGTGTGTGTGTGTGTGTGTGTGTGTGTGTGTGTGTGTGTGTGTGTGTGTGTGTGTGTGTGTGTGTGTGTGTGTGTGTGTGTGTGTGTGTGTGTGTGTGTGTGTGTGTGTGTGTGGTGGATATCTAGCAGAGTAAGACCCGTTATTTAACCTGACCTCGCTAACTGACCATACTCGTATACGGGTACGTCAAGACTCGTATAAGATATAATATATATTAATTAATCCTATACGATCCTTTTATATCTGGATTAATCTTAGGGAAGTGGTTAATGATTATGAAACCCAACTGATTATTATTTAATTTTATATATAAATGTTTAACTCACAGCTGACGCCTTAGTCTGGCTGTAGGTCGATGGTTTGTGTCTAGTTGATTAAGGGTGCGTGGAGGGTGCGTTAGTTACTGTGTGTTAAGTGATGGGAGGAGGGGAGGAAGGTGCGTTGAATTACTGTGTGTTAAGTGATGGGAGGGAGGGAGGAGTGCGTTAGTTACTGTGTGTTAAGTGATGGAGGGAGGGAGGAGTGCGTGGTGCTGTGTGTTAAGTGATGGGAGGGAGGGAGGGAAAGTGCGTTAGTTACTGTGTTAAGTGATGGGAGGGAGGAGGGAGGTGCGTTAGTTACTGTGTGTTAAGTGATGGGAGGGAGGAGGAGGGTCGTTAGTTACTGTGTGTTAGGTGATGGGAGGAGGGAGGGCGCGTTAGATACTGTGTGTTAAGTGATGATGGGAGGGAGGGGAGGGAGTGCGTTGATTACTGTGTGTTAAGTGATGGGAGGGAGGGAGGGAGGGTGCGTTAGTTACTGTGTGTTAAGTGATGGGAGGGAGGGAGGGAGGCGTTGGTTACTGTGTGTTAAGTGATGGGAGGGAGGGAGGGTGCGTTTGTTACTGTGTGTTCAGTGAAGGGAGGGAAGGAAAGAGGGTGCGTTACATAAGAAAAAGAAAATAAGGAGTCTGCAATAGGCCGGTTGGCCTGTGCATGGCAGCTCCTGTCGAGAGTTACTACCACTCTCTATCATCCATGAATCTATCTAGCCTCCTTTTGAAGCTTCACAGCGTTCCCTTTACTACAAAGTTGCTAAGCTTGTTCCACTCGTCCACCACCCTATTTGTGAACCAGTTCCTTCCTATCTCCTCCTAAACCTGAACTTATCCAACTTAAATCTGTTGCTACGAATCCTGTCCTGCTCGGATATTATAAGAACTTTTCTATATCTCCTTTATTGATTCCTTTCACCCACTTAAATACTATCATATCTCCCGCACTCTTCGTCTTTCCAGGGAATGCAAGTTTAGATCTTTAATCTATCTTGATAAATACATATGAACAAAATGGGCCAATACTGACCCCTAAGAGAACCCCACTAATTTTTGGCCCCACTCAGATATAACCCTGCATCTGCGCTGACCTCTGTGTCCTGTCAGTGAAGCCATGATTTATCCAATTTTAAACTTTCCTCGATACCATGAGACTTAACTTTTCTCAGAGCCTCTGATGCGTGCTCTGTCAAACGCTTGCCTAAGAGTGTCAGTAAATAACACCGTAATTTTTCGTCATTATCTTACCTCGAGACTTTTCTAAAGCATTCTTGATTTGTTAGTTAAGATTTTCCTTTGTTTACTGTTTGTTAGGCAGGAGGGATGGGTGGTTGTTAATGTGTGTTAACTGCTGGGGGAGGAGGAGGGGGGGGTGCGTTAGTTAATGTGTGTTTTAAGTGACGGGGAGGGAGAAGAGGGTGCGTTAGTTACTCTGTTTTAAGTGACGGGAGGGAGGTGCGTTAATTACTGTGTGTGTTAAGTGACGGGAGGAGGTAGAGTGCGTTAGTTACTGTGCGTTAACTGACGGGAGGAGAGGGTGCTTTAGTTTGCACGTGTGTTAAGTGACGGGGAGGGAGGGAGGGAGGAGGGAGAGTGCGTTAGATGCAATGTGTTGTAACTGCAGGAGGTGAGGGGTGCGTTAGTTACTGTGATTTAAGTGACGGGAGGGGAGGGTGGTGCGTTAGTTACACGCACACACACACACACACGAGTCTTAATGTGCTGTGAGGGGAAGGGTTTAGCGAGAGAAAAATTTTAATAGTAATTTAGAACCAGTCTATCTCGTAGTGTCATTATAAACTTTTAATTCAATTTAGGGAGTTCAACAAGTTTTTTTTCTTGCAGTGACTAACTAACCTAACCTAAAACACACACACACACACACACACACACACACACACACACACACACACAAACTAAAATATAGATAAATAAAGACATACAGAGACAGATAAACGAGCAAATAAACAAATGGACAATATGATATATAATCAGACAGACAGACAGACACATTCCTACACCTCAACAACTCCAGAATGTGTCACAATAATAAAGGTTATTTTTTCTGGTGATGAGGCCGTGAATGTGAGGTGTATTGACGTCAGAGAGGGGAAGGGTTATTGGGAGGGAGGGAGGTTTGTGGAGTGAGAGCTGAGTGGAGGAGGGTGTTATGGGAGGGGGAGTGTTCTGGGGTGAGTAGGAAGTGAGTGGTGGTGAGTAAGGAGGTCAGGAGA
>NW_024733762.1:2500-7530 GCF_018991925.1 Homarus americanus
GAGGAAGAGCACGGCGTCACCCAAGCATTCTCATCTCTCTGCCTGCACCACTACATGGTAGACTGCGGGCCCAGGCGCACTCATCAATTTAGGTTCCACTGCAATGCATGCCAAGCACTCTTTTCGAGGTGATAGACGAAATTCCGGCGGGGCTTACTTAAAAGATATCCGACCCGGTTTCGTTTCCTCTTCGTGGGATGGAGTGCCTCTTAGAACATGTGCAGCATCAGCCATGAGCGGCCGACGGCCATTCGTGTCTCTGTGGACAGCAGGCAAAAGAGCGCCGCTTCCAGTTATTTGCGAGGGCGACAACTGTCGCTTTGTTGTGGTTGAATGTGGGTGCGCCAAGTCCATGGACTTGCTAGTGATAGGCTTGCTTGTTTTTAAGGGCACGCCTCGCGCAAGGCGCGGGCGATTAAACCCCAAGGCGGAAGCTCGGTTCGGGTTACCCTCGTGTCGGGGAGACAGTCAGCGGGCACGAACTGCGCGGCAACACGATGGATGTATATTTCCGACCTCGTAGAGTGGCGGCGACAAAGCTCATATGGCTGCCGCCCGCCGCAATATCTTCAACATCGATATCTGGTATTCTTCACGATTCACATACCGACACACGGTTGCTGCGGTCTTCATCGACCAGGCCGAGTGATCTACCCGTTAAGAGTTGTGTATTTGCCCATTTTGGTCTTTTTGCGACTAACCATCACAGGTCGAGTCTCAATAGAAAGGTTTGACAGACATAGCCCAGGATTTGTGGTTTAGGTTTGGCCGGACGGCTTGTTGTTGTTTTTTGACACTTGAATTTCACTCTTTTTGGGTCAAGGGGCTTATTCGCCGGTAGTAAGGAACGGACGGGCAGCCGTCCAAAGCCCCGTCCGTCCTCCTCCTCCGGTCTTCGCGCTCTCGCCCGAGTGTGGTCCACCTACAGCGTGGTGGTACCTATTTTTGGTGCGGGGGCCGGGATTGTCCTCTTTCGCTGCTGGAGTTGCCAGAGCAGAGCCCGAGACCGCCCAAATCAGGAGAGTATTAGTAGTAGTTTTAAGAGCGCCCCGTTCTCTTTCTCTCTGTTAATGATCCTTCCGCAGGTTCACCTACGGAAACCTTGTTACGACTTTTACTTCCTCTAAATGATCAAGTTTGGACATCTTTCCGTCAGCTCGAGGCGACGACCCCAGAAAACCCTCGCGGGCAACGGGGCCGACAATCCAAGAGCGCCAGTCCGAAGGCCTCACTAAATCATTCAATCGGTAGTAGCGACGGGCGGTGTGTACAAAAAGGCAGGGGCGCTGGTCGCGCAAGCTGATGGCTTACTTACACAAAGGAATTCCTCGTTCTTAGGAAACAGTGCAAGCTGATCCTATCAAGAAGGCTTTGAACCGGGTTACCGCTCTCCTCTCGGAAAGCTCGTTGATCCCTTCAGTGTAGCGCGCGTGCGGCCCAGAACATCTAAGGGCATCACAGACCTGTTATTGCTCAATCTCGTGCGGCTAGAATTGCCGCTTATCCCTCTAAGAAGAAGTTGCGAACTAGACACCATTTTCTGGAGATCCGTCGACTACTTAGTAGGCCAGAGTCTCGTTCGTTATCGGAATTAACCAGACAAATCGCTCCACCAACTAAGAACGGCCATGCACCACCACCCACCGAATCGAGAAAGAGCTCTCAATCTGTCAATCCTTCCGGTGTCTGGGCCTGGTGAGGTTTCCCGTGTTGAGTCAAATTAAGCCGCAGGCTCCACTCCTGGTGGTGCCCTTCCGTCAATTCCTTTAAGTTTCAGCTTTGCAACCATACTTCCCCCGGAACCCAAAGACTTTGGTTTCCCGGAAGCTGCCCGCCGGGTCATGGAATAACGCCGGCGGATCGCTAGTTGGCATCGTTTATGGTTAGAACTAGGGCGGTATCTGATCGCCTTCGAACCTCTAACTTTCGTTCTTGATTAATGAAAACATCCTTGGCGATATTTGATAGTTAAATGTACGGCGTCCAAAATTTCACCTCTAAGCGTCATATCTGAATGCCGCATTCGATTAGTCACCTCTGGTTCGAAAACCAGCAAAATGAACGAGGTCCTACATGCATCATTGGGCCATTCTATAGGCCTCTAATTTCAAGTAAACTCTCCGACCCTGGACCTTTCGACAAGAGCATCCGTGCGAAGACATTTGGCTATTAGACAGTAAACACAGGCGATTACCGTCAGTCGAACTGAGATCCAACTCTGAGCTTTAACCTGTAGCACGTATCGCTATGGGCTAGATTACCGCAGCTACTGGCTGGGCTGCCCTCAATGGATACTTTCGTTAAAGGATTTAAAGTGTACTCATTCCGATTAAAGAGGCCTGGGATCGACTCACTCGTTATTTTCGTCACTACCTCCCCGTGCCGGGAGTGGGTAATTTGCGTGCCTGCTGCCTTCCTTAGATGTGGTAGCCGTTTCTCAGGCTCCCTCTCCGGAATCGAACCCTGATTCCCCGTTACCCGTTATAGCCATTGTGGGCGCATAACCTACAATCGAAAGCTGATAAGGCAGACACTTGAAAGAAGCGGCGCCGGTGCGGAGACCGTGCGCTCAGCCCGAAGTTATTCAGATTCACCACAGGTGGGTTACGGACCGGGGCCCGACCAGTTTTGAACTAATAAAAGCGCTCTTCCCTTGCGGTCAGAGACCAATTGCATGTATTAGCTCTAGAATTGCCACAGTTATCCAAGTAAGTGGGTTTACAGATCCAATGAAACATAGCTGATTTAATGAGCCATTCGCGGTTTCGCCTTAAATCGGCTTGTACTTACACATGCATGGCTTAATCTTTGAGACAAGCATATGACTACTGGCAGGATCAGCCAGGTAGCTGCTGCTGTTGGCGGCGCCTATCACGGCGGCCAAAATAGTGAGATTGAGAGAGAGGCAGAAGACATTGGGCGAGGGACCGCACGTTGGACTTAGAGAAATAGCAAACCAGATGATCAGATCTAACTGCACCTTCTCTTGCTATCCTCGGCGCCGGCAGCGCCACCGTGTGTGCCAATCTCCTCCCTTATCCGCTCCTCTTTGCCCCAGCTCCAGCGAGGCAGCCGACATTGGGCGAGGGACCGCACGTTGGCGAATCTCCTCCCTTATCCGCTCCTCTTCTCTTTGCCCCAGCGAGGCAGAAGACATTGGGCGAGGGACCGCACGTTGGCCTTAGAGAAATAGCAAACCAGATGATCAGATCAAACTGCACCTTCTCTCGCTATCCTCGGCACCGGCAGCGCCACCGTGTGTGCCAATCTCCTCCCTTATCCTCTCCTCTTCTCTTTGCCCCAGCGAGGCAGCCGACATTGGGCGAGGGACCGCACGTTGGCCTTAGAGAAATAGCAAACCAGATGATCAGATCAAACTGCACCTTCTCTTGCTAGCCTCGGCGCCGGCAGCGCCACCGTGTGTGCCAATCTCCTCCCTTATCCGCTCCTCTCCTCTTTACCCAGCTCCAGCGAGGCAGCCGACATTGGGCGAGGGACCGCACGTTGGCCAATCTCCTCCCTTATCCGCTCCTCTTCTCTTCTCTTTGCCCCAGCGAGGCATAAGACATTGGGCGAGGGACCGCACATTGGCCAATCTCCTCCTCTCTCTCTTTCTCTTACTGTTTGTGGGGACGTGGGCTCATGACCGCCATCGTCGCCCAATATTGGTTAGGTTGTGTATTTCACGGGTGGGAACCGCCATCATCGTTGATAGGTGTTGGGGTAACCCAACGTGTGCTTTGACGAGTTTTGGCTGCTAAACTCTCTTTTTAGTATACTCGGCTCCCAGACTGCGCCCTGGTCGTGTTGAACCATGAGCGTTGTCTATGCACATTTAGGGTAGCCGTTTGCGCGTGGAATAGTACAATGAATCTCGGTCAAGAGACGGTTGGGCGCTGCATTGAAGGCCGGCACAGACGCGAAGACGGGGTGATCAATAATAGCATAAATCCGCTAGTTAGGCAGACAACCTTGAGCGAAGGCCCGTTCGGACTGGGCGCAGCATATGCTGTGACGGAAACTAGTAGGTGGCGACGTGTGCGCCGAGAGACAGGTAAATAATGTCAGAACAGGAAGAGACCTGGCAGAATTATGTGATGATAGAAATAGCGACTACTGCGCCATAACCCGCTCCACTGCCATTCCTCAGTCCAATGAGGACTAAAATCTCTCTCTCTCTCTCTCTCCTTCTGCTTATGCATTTACTGCAGGGCAGGGAAGCGACGGCAATTTTGGTTGTTGTTTTTGAATGCCGCGCTTTGCTTCGCAGAGGCGCCGAAGCGCTCCGCTGGGGGGCGGAAGATATTTCACACCGAATATGTGTGTGAAGGCACCCTCTCCCCTTAATATAGTGAAATAGTGCAATCCAGCATGCAAGGTCGGACGATAGGACATTCACCGTACCGCACCTCGAGAGTGGATGTTGGGTAAGGTTAAAACCGGACTGTTCGCAGACAGCCGAATAACCCGGTTCCGGACTAATTGGTGGATGCAACATCATGATGATGCTGCTGCTGTCGCAGAAACCGCAGTGGCGACGTGAGAGAGTAATAATGTTCAATAGGGAGAGCGACCTGGCTAGTGTAATTGATAGATCGCGAGCCTACTCGCCATTAGCCCGCTCCACTGCCATTCCTCTGACCCAATGAGACTATTCTCTCTCTCGCTCTCCTTCTGCTCCAGCCATTGCAGGGCAGGGAGAGGAAATCGACGGCAATTTTGTTTGTTGTTTTTGAATGCCGCGTTTTGCTTCGCAGAGGCGCCGAAGCGCTCCGCTGGGGGGCGGAAGATATTTCACATCGAATATGTGTGTGAAGGCACCCTCTCCCCTTAATATAGTGAAATAGTGCAATCCAGCATACAAGAGCGGACGATAGGACAGTCACCGTACCGCACCTCGAGAGTGGAAGTTGTTTGATCGTTTGTTAGGCAAGGTTAAAACCCGACTGTTCGCGAACAGCCGAATAACCCAGTTCCGGACTTACAATAGACGCAACATCATGATGCTGCTGCTGTCGCGGAAACCGTGG
>NW_024733763.1:0-8577 GCF_018991925.1 Homarus americanus
CTGAAAGGGTCCCCGGCCCTCACACCCCAGGTCATGGCACTTAAAGGGTGCACGGCCGTCACACCCCGGGTCATGGACCTAAAAGGGTGCCCGGCCCTCACACCCCGGATCATGGGGTTGAAGCGGTTCCCGGCCCTTACACCCCGGGTCATGGTGCTAGAGGGGTGCCCGGCCCTCACACCCCGGTTCATGTCACTGAAGGGGTGCCCGGCCCTCACACCCCGGGTCATGGCACTGAAGGGGTGCCCGGCTTTCACACCCCGATTCCTGGCACTGAAGGGGTGCCCAGCCCTCACACCTCGGGTCATGGTGCCTGAGGGGTGCCCGGCCCTCACACCCCGGGTCATGGGGTTGAAGTGGTTCCCTGCCATCACACCCAGGGTCATGGTGCTGATGGGGTTCCTGACCCTCACACCCCGATTCTTGGCACTGAAATCGAGCCCGGCCCTAACACTCTGGGTAATGGTTCTGAAGGGGTACCCGGCCCTCACACCCGGATTCATTTCACTGAAGTGGTGCCGGACCCTCACACCCGGGGTCATGTGAAGGGGTGCCCGGCCCTCACACCCCAGTTCGCAGCACTGTAGGGGTGCCCGGACCTCACACCCAGTTTCATGGCACTGAAAGGGTTCCGGGCCCTCACACCCCGATTCATGACACTGAAGGGGTGCCCGGCCCTCACACCCCGGGTCTCGCCCAGCACTGAAGAAGTGCTGACCCTCACACACCCCAGGTCCATGTGGACCCTAAACGGGTGCCCAGCCTCACACCACAGGTCATGGGGTTGAAACGGGTTTCAGCCCTCACACCCCGGGTCATCATTGGTGGAGGGTGCCCAATCCTCACACCCAGGGTCATGCTGCAGGGGTGCCTGGCCTCACACCCCAGGTCATGGTGCTGAAGGATGCTCGGCACCACACCCCGATTCATGGCACTGATAAGGTCCCGACCTTCAAACCCGGGTCATAGTGTCTGAGGGGTGCCCAGCCTCACGCCCCGGAGTCATGTCACTAAGGGTGCCTTCCTCACACCCAGGTCATGTCATGAAGGTGTGCGAACCTCACACCCAGGTCATGGTGCTGGAGGTGTGCCCAGACCTCACACCCCGGATCATGGTGTCTGAGGGGTTCATGGCCCTCACACCCCGATTCTTGGCACTGAAATCGAGCCCGGCCCTTACACCCTGGATCATGGTGCTGAAGGGGTGCAGGGCCCTCACACCCCGGGTTATGGCACTGAAGGTGTGCCCGAACCTCACACCCAGGGTCATGGTGCTGGAGGTGTGCCCGAACCTCACACCCCGGGTTATGTCACTGAAAGGGTGCCCGGCCCTCATCCCGGGTCATGTCAATTAAGGGGTGCCCAGCTCTCACACCTCCGGTGATTTCACTGAAGGGGTGCCTGGCCCTCACACCCCGGGTCATGGTACTGAAGGGGTGCCCCGCCCTCACACCCCGGGTCATGGTGCTAATGGGGTGCCTGGCCCTTACACCCCGGGTCATGTGAAGAGGTGCCCGGCCCTCACACCCCGGTTCAGAATACTGTAGGGGTGCCCTGCCCCCACACCCCGGCTCATGTCACTTATGGGGTGCCCGGCGCTCACACCCCGGGTCATGGTGCTGGAGGGGTGCCCGGCCCTGACACCCCGGGTCAAGTGAAGGGGTGCCCGGACCACACACCCTTTTTCAAAGCTCTGTATGGGTGCCTGGCACTCACACCCCGGGTCATGGCACTGAAGGTGTGCCCGAACTTCACACACCCGGGTCATGGTGCTGGAGGTGTGCCCGAACCTCACAACCCGGGTCATGTCACTGAAAGGGTGTCCTGCCCTCAAACCCCGGGTCATGTCATTGAAGGGGTGCCCGGCCCTCATCCCGGGATATGTCAATGAAGGGGTGCCCAGCTCTCACACCCCCGGTGATTTCACTGAAGGGGTGCCTGGCCCTCACACCCAGGGTCATGGTGCTGGAGGGGTGCCCGGCCCTCACACCCCGGGTCATGTCACTGAAAGGGTGCCCGGCCCTCATCCCGGGTTATGTCAATGAAGGGGTGCCCAGCTCTCACACCCCCGGTGATTTCACTGAAGGGGTGCCTGGCCCTCACACCCAGGGTCATGTGAAGAGGTGCCCGGCCCTCACAGCCCGGTTCATAACACTGTAGGGGTGCCCTGCCCCCACACCCCGGCTCATGTCACTTATGGGGTGCCCGGCGCTCACACCCCGGGTCATGGTGCTGGAGGGGTACCCGGCCCTGTCACCCCGGGTCAAGCGAAGGGGTGCCCGGACCACACACCCTTTTTCAAAGCACTGTATGGGTGCCTGGCACTCACACCCCGGGTCATGGCACTGAAGGGGTGCCTGGCCCTCACACCCCGGGTCATGGTGCTGAAGGGGTTCCCGGCTTTCACACCCCGATTCATGGCACTGAAGGGGTGCCTGGCCCTCACACCTCGGGTCATGGTGCCTGAGGGGTGCCCGGCATTCACACCCCGGGTCATGGGGTTGGGCTTGGTTCCAGCCACCCCGGCTCATGGCACTGAAGGGGTGTCCGGCCCTGACGCCCTGGGTCATGTCACTGAAGGGGTGCCCGGCCCTCACACCCCGGGTCATGGCACTGAAGCGGTGCCCGGCCGTCACACCCCTGGCCATAGCACTGAAGGTATGCCCGGCCCTCACACCCCTGGTCATAGAGCTAAACGAGTGCCCGGCGCTCACCCCCCGGGTCATATCATTGAAGGGGTGCCCGTCCCTCACACCCAGGGTCATATCACTGAAAAAATGCCCGGCCCTCACACCCCGGGTCATAGCTCTGAAGGCGTGCCCGGCCCTCATACCCCGGGTCATGGCACTGAAAAGGTGCCCGGGCCTCACACCCCGTGTCATGTGAAGGGGTGCCCGGCCCTCACACTCTGGTTCATAGCTCTGTAGGGGTGCCCGGCCGTCACACCCCGTTTCATGGCACTAAAGGGGTGCCCGGCCCTCACATCCCGGCTCATAGCACTGTAGGGGTGCCCACGGCCCTGACGCCCAGAGGTCATGTCACTGTGAAAGAGGGTTCCCGGGCCTCACACCCCTATTCATGGCACTGAAGGGGTGACCGGCCCTGACACCCCGGTTCATAGCACTGTAGGGGTGCCCGGCCTTCACACCGCGATTCATGGCACTGAAAGGGTGCCCGGCCCTAACACCCCGGTTCATGACACTAAAGGGGTGCCCGGCCAACACACTCCGGGTCATGGTGCTGGAGGGGTGCCCGGCCCTCACTACCCGGGTCATGTCATTGAAGGGGCTCACGGCCCTCACACCCCGGGTCATGGACCTAAAGGGGTGCATGGCCCTCACACCCCGGGTCATGGACCTAAAGGGTTGCCCGGCCCTCACACCCCTATTCATTAACTGAAGGGGTGCACGGCCCTCACAACCCGGTTCACAGCACTGTAGGGGTGCCCGGCCTTCACACCCCGTTTCATCGCACTGAAAGGGTGCCCGGCCCTCACACCCCTTTTCATGACACTGAAAGGGTGCCCGGCCCTCACACCCCGGGTCATGGCACAAAAAGGGTGAATGGCCCTCACACCCCGGGTCATGGACCTAAAGGGGTGCCCGGCCCTCACACCACGGATCATGGGGTTGACGCGGTTCCCGGCCCTCACACCCCGGGTCATGGTGCTGGAGGGGTGCCCGGCCCTCACACCCCGGGTCATGTCACTGAAGGGGTGCCCGGCCCTCACACCCCGGGTCACGACTCTGAAGGGGTGCCTGGCCCTCACACCCCGGGTCATGGTGCTGAAGGGGTGCCCGGCTTTCACACCCCGATTCATGGCACTGAAAGGGTCCCCGGCCCTCACACCCCGGGTCATGTCACTTAAAGGGTGCACGGCCCTCACACCCCAGGTCATGGACCTAAAGGGGTGCCCGGCCCTCACACCACGGATCATAGGGTTGAAGCGGTTCCCGGCCCTTACACCCCGGGTCATGGTGCTGGAGGGGTGCCCGGCCCTCACACCCCGGTTCATGTCACTGAAGGGGTGCCCGGCCCTCACACCCCGGGTCATGGCACTGAAGGGGTGCCTGGTCCTCACACCCCGGGTCATGGTGCTGAAGGGGTTCCCGGCTTTCACACCCCGATTCCTGGCACTGAAGAGGTGCCCGACCCTCACACCTCGGGTCATGGTGCCTGAGGGGTGCCCGGCCCTCACACCCCGGGTCATGGGGTTGAAGCGGTTCCCTGCCATCACACCCCTGGCCATGTCACTGAAGGGGTGCCCGGCCCTCACACTCTGGTTCATAGCTCTATAGGGGTGCACGGCCCTCACACCCCGAGTCATAGCTCTAAAGGGGTTCCCGGCCCTCACACCCCGTGTAGTGTGAAGGGGTGCCCGGGCCTCACACTCTGGTTCATAGCTCTGTAGGGGTGCCTGGCCCTCACACCCCGTTTCATGGCACTAAAGGGGTGCCCGGCCCTCACACCCCGGCTCATGGCACTGAAGGGTTGCCCGGCCCTGACGCCCCGGGTCATGTCACTGGGTTGCCCGCCCCTCACACCCTGCCCACAGCACTGTGGGTGACCGGGCCTTCTCACACCCTGATTCATGGCACTGGTGCCCGGCCTCACACCGGTCATCATGTCACTAAAGGGGTGACCGGCCCTCACACCCCGGGTCATGTCACTGATGGGGTTCACGGCCCTCACACCCCGGGTCATGGACTTAAAGAGGTGCACGGCCCTCACACCCCGGGTCATGGACCTAAAGGGTTGCCCGGCCCTGACGCCCCAGGTCATGTCACTGAAGGGGTGCCCGGCCCACACACCTCGATTCATGGCACTGAATGGGTGCCCGACCCTCACACCCCGGGTCATGTGAAGGGGTGCCCGGCCTTCACACCCCGGTTCGCAGCACTGTAGGGGTGCCCTGCCTTCACACCCCGATTCATCGCACTGAAAGGGTGCCCGGCCCTCACACCCCGTGTCAGTGAAGGGGTGCCCGGCCCTCACACTCTGGTTCATATCTCTGTAGGGGTGCCCGGCCCTCACACCCCGTTTCATGGCACTAAAGGGGTGCCCGGCCCTCACATCCCGGCTCATGGCACTGAAGGGTTGTCCGGCCCTGACGCCCAGGGTCATGTCACTGAAGGGGTGCCCGGCCCTCACACCCCAATTCATGGCACTGAAGGGGTGACCGGCCCTCACACCCCGGTTCATAGCACTGTAGGGGTGCCCGGCCTTCACACGGCGATTCATGGCACTGAAAGGGTGCCCGGCCCTCACACCCCGGTTCATGACACTGAAGGGGTGCCCGGCCCTCACACTCCGGGTCATGGTGCTGGAGGGGTGCCCGGCCCTCACCCTGGGTCATGTCACTAAAGGGGTGCCCGGCCCTCACTACCCGGGTCATGTCACTGAAGGGGTTCACGGCCCTCACACCACGGGTCATGGAGCTGAAGGGGTGCCCGGCCCTCACACCCCGTTTCATGGCACCAAAAGTGCCGCCTCACACCCCGGGTCATGGACCTAAGGGTGCCCGCCCTCACACCACGGGGTCATGGGCTATGTTCCCGCCATCACAACCCGGGTCATGGTGCTGGAGGGGTGCTCGACCCTCACACCCCGATTCACACCCCGATTCATGGCACTGAAGGGGTGCCCGACCCTCACATCCCGGGTCATGTGAAGGGGTGCCCGGCCCTCACACCCCGGTTCGCAGCACTGTAGGGGTGCCCGGCCTTCACACCCCGTTTCATCGCCACGGAAAGGGTGCCCGGCCCTCACACCCCGTTTCATGACACTGAAGGGGTGCCCGGCCCTCACACCCGGGGTCATGGCACTTAAAGGGTACACGGCCCTCACACCCCGGGTCATGGACCTAAAGGGGTGCCCGGCCCTCACACCACGGGTCATGGGGTTGAAGCGGTTCCCGGCCATCACAACCCGGGTCATGGTGCTGGAGGGGTGCCCGACCCTCACACCCCGATTCATGGCACTGAAGGGGTGCCCGACCCTCACACCCCGGGTCATGTGAAGGGGTGCCCGGCCCTCACACCCCGGTTTGCAGTACTGTAGGGGTGCCCGGCCTTCACACCCCGTTTCATCGCCACGGAAAGGGTGCCCGGCCCTCACACCCCGTTTCATGACACTGAAGGGGTGCCCGGCCCTCACACCCGGGGTCATGGCACTGAAAGGGTGCACGGACCTCACACCCCGGGTCATGGACCTAAAGGGGTGCCTGGCCCTCACACCACGGGTCATGGGGTTGAATCGGTTCCCGCCCCTCACACCCCGGGTCATGGTGCTGGAGGGGTGCCCGGCCCTCACACCCCGGGTCATGTCACTGAAGGGGTGCCCGCCCTCACACACCCGGGTCATGGCACTGAAGGGGTGCCTGGCCCTCACACTCCGGGTCATGGTGCTGAAGGGGTGCCCGGTCCTCACACCCCGGGTCATGGTCCTGAAGGGGTGACGGCCCTCACACCCCGGGTCATGTCACTAAAGGGGTGCCTGGCCCTCACACCCCTGTTCATGGCACTGAAGGGGTGCCCGGCCGTCACACCCCGGTTCATGTCACTGAAGGGGTGCCCGGCCCTCACACTCCGGGTCATGGTGCTGGAGGGGTGCCCGGCCTTCACACCCGGGGTCATGTCACTGAAGGGGTGCCTGGCCCTCACACCCCTGGTCATAGAGCTAAACGAGTGCCCGGCCCTCACACCCCGGGTCATGTCACTGAAGGGTTGCACGGCCCTCACACCCCGGGTCATGGACCTAAAGGGGTGCCCGGCCCTCACACCCCGGGTCAGGGCACTGAATAGGTTCCCGGTCCTCAGAACCCGGTTCATAGCGCTGTCCGGGTGCCCGAGCCTCCCACCCCGTTTCATGGCACTTAAGGGGTGCCCGGCCCTCACACCCCGGCTCATGGCACTAAAGGGGTGTCCGGCCGTGACGCCCTGGGTCATATCACTGAAGGGGTGCCCGGCCCTAACACCCCGGGTCATGGCACTGAAGCGGTGCCCGGCTGTCACACCCCTGGCCATGGCACTGAAGGTATGCCCGGCCCTCACACCCCTGGTCATAGAGCAAAACGAGTGCCCGACCCTCAACCCCCGGGTCATGGCACTGAAGGAGTGACCGCCTCACACCCCGGGTCATGGCACTGAAGGAGGACTGCCCTCACACCCCGGGTCATGCACTAGCTGCATGCCCGGCCCTCACACCCTGCTGGTCATAGAGCTTCAAACGAGTGCCCGCCCTCAAAACCCCTGGGTCATATCATTACAGTGCCCACACACCCCGGGTCATATCACTGAAAAAATGCCCGGCCGTCACACCCAGGGTCATAGCTCTGAAGGGGTGCCCGGCCCACACACCCGGTGTCATGTGAAGGGGTGCCCGGCCCTCACACTCTGGTTCATAGGTCTGTAGGGGTGCCCGGGCCTCACACCCCGTTTCATGGCACTAAAGGGGTGCCCGGCCCTCACACTCCGGCTCATGGCACTGAAGGGTTGCCCGGCCCTGACGACCCGGGTCATGTCACTGAAGGGTTGCCCGGCCCTCACACCCTGGGTCATGGCACTGAAGGGGTGCGCGGCCCTCACACCCCGGGTCATGGACCTAAAGGGGTGCCCGGCCCTCACCCTACGGGTCAGTGGGGTTGCAGCGGTTCCCTGCCCCTCACACCCCGGGTCATGGTGTTGAGGTGCCCTGGCCCCACACCGGGGTCATGTTACTGGAAGGGTGCTCCGGCCCTCACACCCCAGTCTACAGCACTGAAGGGGTGCCTGGCCTCACACCCGGGTCATGGTGCTGAGGGGTGCCCAGCCTCACACCCCAGGTCATGTCACTAAAGGGGTGCCCGGTCTCACACCCCGGGTCATGTCACTGAGGGGTTCACTGCCCTCACACCCCGGGTCATGGACCTAAAGAGGTGCATGGCCCTCACACCTCGGGTCATGGACCTAAAGGGTTGCCCGGCCCTGACGCCCCGGGTCATGTCACTGAAGGGGTGCCCGGCCCTCATACCCCGGTTCACAGCACTGTAGGGGTGCCCGGCCTTCACACCCCGATTCATGGCACTGATGGGGTGCCCGACCCTCACACCCCGGGTCATGTGAAGTGGTGCCCGGCCTTCACACCCCGGTTCGCAGCACTGTAGGGGAGCCCGGCCTTCACACCCCTTTTCATCGCACTGAAAGGGTGCCCGGCTTTCACATCCCGATTCATGGCACTGAAAGGGTGCCCGGCCCTCAAACCCTGTTTCATGACACTGAAGGGGTGCCCGGCCCTCAAACCCCGGGTCATGGACCTAAAGGGGTTCCCGGCCCTCACACCACGGATCATGGAGTGAAGCGGTGCCCGGCCCACACACCCCGGGTCATGGCACTGAAGGGGTGCCTGGACCTCACACTTCGGGTCATGGTGCTGAAGGGGTGCCCGGCTTTCACACCCCGATTCATGGCACTGAAGGGGTGCCCGGCCCTCACACCCCGGGTCATGGTGCCTGAGGGGTGCCCAGCCCTCACACCCCGGGTCATGGGGTTGAAGTGGTTCCCGGCCATCACACCCCGGGTCATGGTGCTGATGGGGTGC
>NW_024733764.1:0-7768 GCF_018991925.1 Homarus americanus
CTCATCGAGTATAACAAAGCCCCCTGGTCGAGTATAACAAACTCCCCTGGTCGAGTATAACAAAGAACCCTGGTCGAGTATAACAAAGTCCCCTGAAGGAGTATAACAAAGGCCCCTGATCGAGTATAACAAAGGCCCCTGATCGAGTATAACAACGTCCCCTGATTGAGTATAACAAAGTCCGCTGATCGGGTATAACAAAGTCACCTGATCGAGTATAACTAAGTCCCCTGATCGAGTATGACAAAGGCCCCTCATCGAGTTTAACAAAGGCCCCTCATTGAGCATAACAAAGTCCCCTGATCGAGTATAACAAAGTCCCCTGAACGATTATAACAAAGGCCAATAATCGAGTATAACAAAGTTCCCTGATCGAGTATAACAAAGCCCCCTGATCGAGTATAACAAAGTCTCCTAATAGAGTATAACAAAGTCCCCTGATCCAGTATAACAAAGGCCCCTGATCGAGTTTAACAAAGGCCCCTGATCGAGTATAACAAAGTCCCCTGGTTGAGTATAACAAAGACCCTCATCGAGTATAACAAAGTCCCCTATTCAAGTATAACAAAGTCCCCTGAACGAGTATAACAAATCCTCTGATCGAGTGTAACAAAGTCCCCTCACCGAGTAACAAAAGTTCCCTGATCGAGTATCACAAAGAACCCTGGTCGAGTATAACAAAGTCCCCTGATGGAGTATAACAAAGGCCCCTAATCGAGTATAACAAAGGCCCCTGATCGAGTATAACAACGTCCCTGATCGAGTATAACAATGTCCGCTGATCGAGTATAACAAAGTCCCCTGATCGAGCATAACAAAATCCCCTGATCGAGTATAACAAAGGCCCTCATCGAGCTTTCTTAACAGCGCCCTCTACCGAGTATATAACAAAGTCCCCTGGTCGAATATAACAAAGGCCCCTCGAGTTTACCAAAGGCCCCTCATTGAGTATAACAAAGTCCCCTGGTCGAGTATAACAAACTCACCTGGTCGAGTATAACAAAGTCCCCTGATCGAGTATAACAAAGTCCCCTGATCGAGTATAATAAAGGCCCCTGATCGAGTTTAACAAAGGCCCCTGATCGAGTATAACAAAGTCCCCTGGTCGAGTATAACAAACTCCCCTGATCGAGTATAACAAAGTCCCTGATAGAGTATAACAAAGTCCCCTGATCGAGTATAACTATGGCCCCTGATCGAGTTTAACAAAGGCCCCTGATCAAGTGTAACAAAATCCCCTGGTCGAGTATAACAAAGGCCCCTCATCGAGTTTAACAAAGGCCCCTCATCGAGTATAACAAAGTCCCCTGGTCGAGTATATCAAACTCCCCTGGTCGAGTATAACAATATCCCCTGATCGAGTATAACAAAGTCCCCTGATCGAGTATAACAAAGTCCCTTGAACGATTATAACAAAGGCCCCTGATCCAGTATAACAAAGCCACCTGATCGTGTATAATAAAGCCCCCTCATCGAGTATAACAAAGTCCCCTGATCAAGTAAAACAAAGTCCCCTGAACGAGTATAACAAAGCCCTCCTCATAGAGTATAACAATGTCCCCTGATCGAGTATAGAAAGTCCCCAGATCGGGTATAACAAAGGCCCCTGATCGAGTATAACAAAAACCGCTGATCCAGTATAACAAAGTCCCCTGATCGAGTATAACAATGAACCCTGGTCGAGTATAACAAAGTCCTATCATGGAGTATAACAAAGGCCCGTGATCGAGTATAACAAAGGCCCGTGATCGAGTATAACAAAGGCCCCTGATCGAGTATAGCAACGTCCCCTGATCGAGTAAAACAAAGTCCGCTGATCGAATATAACAAAGGCCCCTGATCGAGTATAACAAAGTCCCCTGGTCGAGTATAACAAAGGCCCCTTATCGAGTTAAACAAAGGCCCCTCATTGAGTATAACAAAGTCCCCTGGTCGAGTATAAGAAACTCACTTGGTCGATTATACCAAAGTCCCCTGATCGAGTATAACAAAGTCCCCTGATCGAGTATTACTATGGCCCCTGATCGAGTTTAACAAAGGCCCCTGATCTAGTGTAAGAAAGTCCCCTGGTCAAGTATAAGAAAGGTCCCTCATCGAGTTTAACAAAGGCCCTTCATCGTCATCGAGTATAACAAAGTCACCTGGTCGAGTATAACAAACTCCCCTGGTCAAGTATAACAAAGAACCCTGGTTGAGTATAACAAAGTCCCCTGATCGAGTATAACAAAGGCCCCTGATCGAGTATAGCAAAGGCCCCTCATCGAGTATAACAAAGTCTCCTGATCGAGCATAACAAAATCCGCTGATCGAGTATAACAAAGTCCCCTGATCGAGTATAACTATGGCCCTTGATCGAGTTTAACAAAGGCCCCTGATCGAATGTAAGAAAGTCCCCTGGTCGAGTATAACAAAGGTCCCTCATCGAGTGTAACAAAGGCCCCTCATCGAGTATAACAAAGTCACCTGGTCGAGTATAACAAACTCCCCTGGTCAAGTATAACAAAGAACCCTGGTTGAGTATAACAAAGTCCCCTGATCGAGTATAACAAAGGCCCCTAATCGAGTATAAAAAAGGCCCCTCATCGAGTATAACAAAGTCTCCTGATCGAGTATAACAAAATCCGCTGATCGAGCATAACAAAGTCCCCTGATCGAGTATAACTATGGCCCCTGATCGAGTTTAACAAAGGCCCCTGATCGAGTGTAACAAAGTCCCCTGGTTGAGTATAACAAAGGTCCCTCATCGAGTTTAAAAAAGGCCCCTCATCGAGTATAACAAAGTCCCCTGGTCGAGTATAACAAACTCCCCTGGTCAAGTATAACTAAGAACCCTGGTTGAGTATAACAAAGTCCCCTGATCGAGTATAACAAGGGCCCCTGATCAAGTATAACGAAGGCCCCTCATCGAGTATAACAAAGTCTCCTGATCGAGTATAACAAAGTCCGCTGATCGAGTATAACAAAGTCCCCTGGTCGAGTATAACAAACTCCCCTGGTCGATTATAACAAAGTCCCCTTATCGAGTATAACAAAGTCCCCTGATCGAGTATAACAAAGTCCCCTGAACGATTATAACAAAGTCCCCTGAACGATTATAACAAAGTCCCCTGGTCGAGTATAACAAAGGTCCCTCATAGAGTTTAACAAAGGCCCGTCATCGAGTATAACAAAGTCTCCTGATCGAGTATAACAAAGTCTGCTGATCGAGTATAACAAAGTCCCCTGATCGAGTATAACAAAGTCCCCTGATCGAGTATAACAAAGGCCCCTCATCAAGTTTAAGAAAGGCCCCTGATAGAGTATAACAAACTCCCTTGGTCGATTATAACAAAGTCCCCTGATCGAGTATAACAAAGTTCCCTAATCGAGTATAACAAAGCCCCCTGATCGAGTATAAGAAAGTCCCCTGATAGAGTATAACAAAGTCCCCTGATCGAGTATAACAATGGCCCCTGATCGAGTTTAACAGAGGCCCCTAATCGAGTATAACAATGGCCCCTGATCGAGTTTAACAAAGGCCCCTCATCGAGTATAACAAAGACCCCTGGTCGAGTATATCAAATTCCCCTGGTCGAGTATAACAATATCCCCTGATCGAGTATAACAAAGTCCCCTGATCGAGTATAACAACGTCCATTGAACGATTATAACAAAGGCCCCTGATCAAGTATAACAAAGCCCCCTGATCGTGTATAACAAAGCCCCCTCATCGAGTATAACAAAGTCCCCTGATCAAGTATAACAAAGTCCCCTGAACGAGTATAACAAAGCCCCCCTCATAGAGTATAACAATGTCCCTTGATCGAGTATAGAAAGTCCCCTGATCGGGTATAACAAAGGCCCCTGATCGAGTATAACAAAGTCCCCTGATCGAGTATAAAAAATTCCGCTGATCGAGTATAACAAAGTCCCCTGATTGAGTATAACAAAGTCCCCTGATCGAGTATAACAAAGGCCCCTGATCGAGTTTAACAAAGGCCCCTGATCGAGTATAACAAAGTCCCCTGGACGAGTATAACAAAGGCCCCTCATCGAGTTTAACAAAGGCCCTCATTGAGTATAACAAAGTACCCTGGTCGAGTATAACAAACTCACCTGGTCGAGTATACCAAAGTCCCCTGATCGAGTATAACAAAGTCCCCTGATCGAGTATAACTATGGCCCCTGATCGAGTTTAACAAAGGCCCCTGATCTAGTGTAAGAAAGTCCCCTGGTCGAGTATAACAAAGGTCCCTCATCGAGTTTAACAAAGGCCCCTCATCGAGTATAACAAAGTCACCTGGTCGAGTATAACAAACTCCCCTGGTCAAGTATAACAAAGAACCCTGGTTGAGTATAACAAAGTCCCCTGATCGAGAATAACAAAGGCCCTGATCGAGTATAACAAAGGCCCCTCATCGAGTATAACAAAGTCTCCTGATCGAGTATAACAAAATCTGCTGATCGAGTATAACAAAGTCCCCTGATCGAGTATAACAAAGTCCCTTGAACGATTATAACAAAGGCCCCTGATCAAGTATGTCAAAGCCCCCTGATCGTGTATAACAAAGCCCCCTCATCGAGTATAACAAAGTCCCCTGATCAAGTAAAACAAAGTCCCCTGAACGAGTATAACAAAGCCCCCCTCATAGAGTATAACAATGTCCCCTGATCGAGTATAGAAAGTCCCCAGATAAGGGTATAACAAAGGCCCCTGATCGAGTATAACAAAAACCGCTGATCCAGTATAACAAAGTCCCCTGATCGAGTATAACAAAGAACCCTGGTCGAGTATAACAAAGTCCTATCATGGAGTATAACAAAGGCCCGTGATCGAGTATAACAAAGGCCAATGATCGAGTATAACAAAGGCCCCTGATCGAGTATAGCAACGTCCCCTGATCGAGTATAACAAAGTCCGCTGATCGAGTATAACAAAGGCCCCTCATCGAGTTAAACAAAGGCCCCTCATTGAGTATAACAAAGTCCCCTGGTCGAGTATAAGAAACTCACTTGGTCGAGTATACCAAAGTCCCCTGATCGAGTATAACAAAGTCCCCTCATCGAGTATTACTATGGCCCCTGATCGAGTTTAACAAAGGCCCCTGATCTAGTGTAAGAAAGTCCCCTGTTCAAATATAACAAAGGTCCCTCATCGAGTTTAACAAAGGCCCCTCATCGAGTATAACAAAGTCACCTGGTCGAGTATAACAAACTCCCCTGGTCAAGTATAACAAAGAACCCTGGTTGAGTATAACAAAGTCCCGTGATCGAGTATAACAAAGGCCCCTGATCGAGTATAACACAGGCCCCTCATCGAGTATAACAAAGTCTCCTGATCGAGTATAACAAAGTCCCCTGGTCGAGTATAACAAACTCCCCTGGTCGATTATAACAAAATCCCCTGACCGAGTATAACAAAGTCCCCTGATCGAGTATAACAAAGTCCCCTGAACGATTATAACAAAGTCCCCTGGTCGAGTATAACAAAGGTCCCTCATAGAGTTTAACAAAGGCCCGTCATCGAGTATAACAAATTCTCCTGATCGAGTATAACAAAGTCCGCTGATCGAGTATAACAAAGTCCCCTGATCGAGTATAACAAAGTCCCCTGATCGAGTATAACAAAGGCCCCTCATCAAGTTTAAGAAAGGCCCCAAATAGAGTATAGCAAAGTCCCCTGGTCGAGTATAACAAACTCCCTTGGTCGATTATAACAAAGTCCCCTGATCGAGTATAACAAAGTTCCCTAATCGAGTATAACAAAGCCCCCTGATCCAGTATAACAAAGTCCCCTGATAGAGTATAACAAAATCCCCTGATCGAGTATAACAATGGCACCTGATCGAGTTTAACAAAGGCCCCTAATCGAGTATAACAATGGCCCCTGATCGAGTTTAACAAAGGCCCCTCATCGAGTATAACAAAGTCCCCTGGTCGAGTATATCAAATTCCCCTGGTCGAGTATAACAATATCTCCTGATCGAGTATAACAAAGTCCCCTGATCGAGTATAACAACGTCCCTTGAACGATTATAACAAAGGCCCCTGATCAAGTATAACAAAGCCCCCTAATCGTGTATAACAAAGCCCCCTCATCGAGTATAACAAAGTCCTGATCGTCCAAAATTAACAAAAGTCCCTGAACGAGTATAACAAAAGCCCCCCTCATAGGTATAACAATGTCCCTGATCCCGAGTATAAAGTCCCTGATCGCGGGTATAACAAAGGCCCTGATCAGGTATAACAAAAGTCCCTGATCGAGTATAACAAAGAACCTGGTCGAGTATAACAAAGTCCTCATGGAGTATAACAAAGGCCCGTGATCAGGTATAACAAAAGTCCGCTGATCGAGTATAACAAAAGGCCCTGATCGAGAGTATAACAAAGTCCCCTGGACACGGTATAACAAAAGGCCCCTCATCGAGGTTTAACAAAGGCCCCTCATTGAGTATAACAAAGTCCCTGGTCGGTATAACAAACCACCTGGTCGGGTATACCAAAAGTCCCTGATCCCGAGTATAACAAGGTCCCTGATCGGTGATTGCCAACTATGGCCCCTGATCCCAGGTTTAACAAGGCCTGATCTGGTGTAAGAAGGTCTGGTCGAAGGTATAACAAGGTCCTCATCATGGTTTAACAAAGGCCCCTCGCCGGTATAACAAAAGTCCTGGTGGGGAGTATAACAAGCTCCTTGTCCAAGTATAACAAAGAACCTGGTTGGTATAGCTTAAAGTCCCTGATCGAGTATAACAAGGCCCTGATCGAGTATAACAAAGGCCCTCATCGAGTATAACAAGAGTCTCCTGATCGAGTATAACAAAATCCGCTGATCGTGAGGTATAACAAAAGTCCCTGATACGGGTATAACTACTTGGCCCTGATCGAGTTTAACAAAGGCCCCTGATCGAGTGTAACAAAGTCCTCTGGTCGAGTATAACAAAGGTCCCTCATCGAGTTTAACAAAGGCCCCTAATCGAGTATAACAAAGACCCCTGATCGATTATAACAAAGTCCCCTAGTCAAGTATAACAAACAACCCTGGTTGAGAATAACAAAGTCCCCTGATCGAGTATAACAAAGGCCCCTGATCGAGTATAAAAAAGGCCCCTCATCGAGTATAACAAAGTCTCCTGATCGAGTATAACAAAGCCCGCTGATCGAGTATAACAAAGTCCCCTGATCGAGTATAACAAAGTCCCCTAATCGAGTATAAGAAAGGCCCCTGATCAAGTTTAACATAGGCCCCTGATCGAGTATAGCAAAGTCCCCTGGTCGAGTATAACAAACTCCACTGGTCGATTATAACAAAGTCCCCTTATCGAGTATAACAAAGTCCCCTGATCGAGTATAACAAAGTCCCCTGAACGATTATAACAAAGGCCCCTGATCGAGTATAACAAAGTTCCCTGATCGAGTATAACAAAGCCCCTTGATCGAGTATAACAAAGTCTCCTGATAGAGTATAACAAAAGTCCTGATCGAGTATAACAAGTCCCTGGTCATGAGTATAACCACAAGGCCCCTCATCGAGTTTAACAAACCCCTCATCGAGTATAACAAAGTCCCCTGGTCGAGTATATCAAACTCCCCTGGTCGAGAATAACAATATCCCCTGATCGAGTATAACAAAGTCCCCTGATCGAGTATAACAAAGTCCCTTCAACGATTATAACAAAGGCCCCTGATCAAGTATAACAAAGCCCCCTGATCGTGTATAACAAAGCCCCCCTCATCGAGTATAACAAAGTCCCCTGATCAAGTAAAACAAAGTCCCCTGAACGAGTAT
>NW_024733765.1:0-22458 GCF_018991925.1 Homarus americanus
TGACAGGAAGAGGGGCGTGTCTTGACAGGGGGGCGTGTCCTGACAGGGGGGCGGGGCCTAACAGGAGGAGGGCGGGGCCGGGATGGAGGCGGGCGGGGCCTGGTAGGAGGAGGGCGAAGCCAGACAACAAGAGGGCAGGAGGGGCGGGTCCTGGTAGGTGGAGGGCGGGTCGGGGCAGGGCCGGGGTATCTCATAGCCCCGGCTGCCTGTCTTGTTGGCACCTTGTGTTGTGTACATCACAAGGTGACTCACCTTCCCTCCCATGACCCTCTCCCCCAAAAGTCAATGGGCGGGGCCTCTGTATGTCGCCTTAAGAGGTACAGATAACGTTGCCAGCCTGACCACCACCACCACCTTTATCCCCATCACCAAAACTAGCAAAACATTTACTCCCCACTACCACAATCCTAAACTTTACCACCACAATCACCACCATCCCCAACCCCACCACCACCAACACCAAGGTACCACACATTAACCACCACCACCACCACCACCAGCCCTCGCTACAAGAGAGGACTCACTCCCTCGAGCGTGATAACTTATGAGTACACCGCCTCGACTCACCGAGTATTATGGCCCTCGAGTATGATAACAGCGAGGACTGAGGACGATCAAGGAACACCCGTGTGTACAATAACTCAACTCTTTAAGCAGGGATACTGGAGGTCACCATGTGTGTGTGTGTGTGTACCCTCGTCCATTCCCTTCACCGCCCAATACCACATCCCTTTTGCGTCAGCTGGGAACGTCAGCTCATCATTTGTCAAGTTATCATCCGTCAGCGGTGTGAGCGCGGCCACAAAAACGTCAGCCCCCCCCCCCCGCCTGACTGATGGTATACCTCCCCCCTTAATTACGTCAGCAGCGGTCTCTATCTTACCTGGTGTCTGTGGGCGTGGTCCGTTACCTCTTGCTACCTGATGGGCGTGTGGGCGTGCCTTCTACCTCCTACTACCTGCCTGCAAGTTGATGGGGTCTGTGTGTGTGTGTGTGTGTGTGTGTGTGTGTTTCCAAGTTGTGGGTGGTGGAGACCTGTATGGGGCAACGTGGGTATCTGGAGGTGGGTAGGAGGGTTGGTGTGGATGTGTGGGAGGGATAGGGTTGGTGTGAGTAGGTAAGTATGGTTGGGAGAGTGGATAAGCGTGAATGATGGATGTGGGTGGGTGAATGATGGATGTGGATGGGTGAATGATGGATGTGGATGGGTGAATGATGGATGTGGGTGGGTGAATGATGAATGTGGGTGGGTGAATGATGAATGTGGGTGGGTGTTAGATATGGACGGGTGGGAAAGACTCCGCATATAAGGGGTATGAGGGAGGGTCGTGAGGGGGAACTAGGGAAGGAGGAAGGCGAGGTGTGGGAGGAGGGGGTCAAGAAGGGGAAGAGGGGGAAGAAGGGGGTCAAGAGACAAGATTAAGGAGGGGAGGGGAGGTGGTGGGTGTGATGGTGTTAGAGGCAGTAACCCAAGTTATAGCATCAGCGTTACTAGCGGTGTGTGTGTGTAACGGCCTGTGGTCTGGGGGAGGGGTTGGGGGGGAGAGGAGGGGTTTAGGGAAGAGGTTGGGGGCAGAGGGATGGGGAAGGAAGGAACACCCCCTCCCCCTCTCCCTCCTCTCTCACCTTACCACACACGGTAATTAACCTCGACGTGAACGACCACACTTAACGACTCGTGACAAATATACCCAACAACCTTGCGACAAACTTAAAAGACCTAACAGCCTGACAACCTTAACTAACGCGTGATAATTACATAAATAGTTTCAAATCATGGCGTAGTAACCCCCCCCTCCTCCCCTAACTATATGGGTTCGAAACACATGGTCTATAGACTCACTTACTTACTTACTACTACTCTCTCTCTCTCTCTCTCTCTCTCTCTCTCTCTCTCTCCCTGAGCGACGAGACCCCTCTACACAACCTATTTAAAGCACAGGTAGTAGATATTAATTACCAGGTATACAGGTGAGAGGGTACAGCTTCTGGGTACAGCATGTGGTTAAGTTAGGTTAGGTTAGCGTTGGGTTGAGTTAGGGTTGAATTAGGTTATATTAAGTTAAGTTAGGAATGACAAAGCCGCACACCAACCACCATATACCATCACCCAAACAAGTTCACCAACCAAACTCATCCCAAACAAACTGGTAACGCTGCATCTTAACCAACTAATCAACCAACCAACCATCCAAACTCACCCCAAAACACAACTAACAACACTGTACCTTAACCAACCAACCAAACTCACCCCAAAACACAACTATCAACACTGTACCTTAACCAACCAACCAAACTCACCCCCAAAAACACAACTAACAACACTGTACCTTAACTAACCAACCAAACTCACCCCAAAACACAACTATCAACACTGTACCTTAACCAACCAACCAAACTCACCCCCAAAAACACAACTAACAACACTGTACCTTAACTAACCAACCAAACTCTAACACAACTATCAACACTGTCCAACCACTCAAAACACAACTAACAACACTGTACCTTAACTAACCAACCAAACTCACCCCAAAACACAACTAACAACACTGTATTAACCAACCAACCAAACTCACCCCCAAAAACACAACTAACAACACTGTACCCAACCAACCAACCAAACTCACCCCAAAACACAACTAACAACACTGTACCTTAACCAACCAACCAAACTCACCCCAAAACACAACTAACAACACTGTACCCAACCAACCAACCAAACTCACCCCAAAAACACAACAACAACACTGTAACCAACCAAACTCACCCCCAAAACACAACTAACAACACTGTACCTTAACCAACCAACCAAACTCACCCCCAAAACACAACTAACAACACTGTACCTTAACCAACCAACCAAACTCACCCCCAAAACACAACTAACAACACTGTACCTTAACCAACCAACCAAACTCACCCCAAAAACACAACTAACAACACTGTACCCAACCAACCAACCAAACTCACCCCAAACACAACTAACAACACTGTACCTTAACCAACCAACCAAACTCACCCCAAAAACACAACTAACAACACTGTACCTTAACCAACCAACCAAACTCACCCCAAAAACACAACTAACAACACTGTAACACTGTAACCAACCAACCAAACTCACCCCCAAAACACAACTAACAACACTGTACCTTAACCAACCAACCAAACTCAAAAACACAACTAACAACACTGTAACCAACCAACCAAACTAACAACACTGTACCTAACCAACCAACCAAACTCACCCCAAAAACACAACTAACAACACTGTACCTTAACCAACCAACCAAACTCACCCCCAAAACACAACTAACAACACTGTACCTTAACCAACCAACCAAACTCACCCCCAAAACACAACTAACAACTCTGTACCTTAACCAACCAACCAAACTCACCCCAAAACACAACTAACAACACTGTACCCAACCAACCAACCAAACTCACCCCAAAACACAACTCAACACTGTACCTTAACCAACCAACCAAACTCACCCCAAAACACAACTAACAACACTGTAAACCAACCAACCAAACTCACCCCCAAAACACAACTAACAACACTGTACCTTAACCAACCAACCAAACTCACCCCAAAACACAACTAACAACACTGTACCCAACCAACCAACCAAACTCACCCCAAAACACAACTAACAACACTGTACCTTAACTAACCAACCAAACTCACCCCAAAACACATCTATCAACACTGTAACCAACCAACCAACTCACCCCAAAAACACAACTAACAACACTGTACCTTAACCAAACAACCAAACTCACCCCATAACACCAGTTTACGACACCGCCGCACCACCACACTCCCCGGCAACCGCGAAACATAAGCATAAACAGAGCAAAAAAAAAAAATACCGCAAGAGAACGACCACTTTATCAGGGCGAGACGATGAGGGGTTATATTGACTTTGACCTGCATTAAGGCTTGATCCTAACCCCCCCCCCCACCACCACTACCCTGTAAACCTTCAAGACTGACCCATGTAGTAAACCACCCCGTAAACTATACAACTTCCAACCCTAACCTCTTCCACTACCCCGTAAATCACCACTTAAACCCTACCCCTCCACCACCACCCCATAAACCACCACTTAAACCCTCAAGACCGACCCCCCCGTAAACCTCCTCCAGAGATTTCAGCTTCTATTAGTCGTCAGCCTCCGTCAGGAATTCTTGAGTGGATGGGTCCTGCTGCTGGCTCTTCCTCTCGTTCCTCTTCTCTTCTTGGCTGTGGCAGCTTCCGTGGGGGATTGAAGTGGAGAAGTCAGCAATTTTCATCATCGTTTTTGAAGATGGTGAGGGAGAATGAGGGGGATGGAGGGTGGTGAGGGTGGTGGTGGGGAGGATGGTGGTGAGTGGGGAGATATGGGGGGGGGTGGGGAGGAGGTGGTGGGGGACGGGGGTGGGGAGAAAGGGTGGTGGTATTAGTGGTAGTTATGGTGATGGTAGTAGTGGGTGGTAATAATTGTGGTAGTTTAAGTGAGGGAGTGGTGGTGGTGAGGAAATGTAGACGTGTATGCATCTTCCTTCTTGTGTTAAGAGTTATCGATGTATAATTCACTACCGGGAGTAACTGTATGATGTATTATTGCGTATTATGTATCAATACGTACTGTGTATTATGAACGATGTCTTTTCATTCTTCTTCCTTCCCCTCCTCCTCCTCCTCCTTATTATCACCACCACCACCACCCCACCATCACTACCACCATCACCACTATCACCACCATCACTACCACCATCACCACTACCACCATCACCACTACCACTACCCCACATCACCCCATCACCTCTCACCACTACACATACCACCATCACTACCACTATCACCACTACCACTATCACCACCACCATCACCACTACCACCATCACTACCACCATCACCACTATCACCACCATCACCATCACTACCACCATCACCATCACTACCACCATCACCACTATCACCACCATCACTACCACCATCACTACCACCATCACCACTATCACCATCACTACCACCATCACCACTACCACCACCACCACCACCACCACTAACACTTCACTATCATTACCACTAACAGGTAGACAATGTAATTAACACAAAGACAACGATCATTACGTGACATTACTCATATAAACAATAATTAACTCATTTAAAGTTTAATTACGAAGCTTGTTTCAGTATTGTCACGTAAACACACCTCACCTCAGCTTGATTCTCTTACACACTGAGGCAGTTCTTACACCAGCTGAGAGAGAGAGAGAGTGAGGACGGGGGTAAATTATTGGAGGAGGAAGAGGAGAGCAATGACGAGGAGGAGGAGGAGGAGAAGAAGGGGGAGAGGAAGAAGAGGATTCTGTACGTGTCTTATGAGGTGAAGATTATTGCCGAGGTCTTGTGTGTGTGTGCGTGTGTGCGTGTGCGTGTGTGTGTGTGTGTGTGTGTGTGTGTGTGTGTGTGTGTGTGTAAAAGAATACACCATGAACACAAGGTTTATGACGCACCACACCATAATACCGCTATTACACCACAACACCACGTGAGCATGACAGCTGCCCTCCCTCACACACACACACCTCCATAAACCTATATCATAAACGTGCTTTACAGCCTCCTCAATTGAACAAGAGGCCTATCTAAATTTATATATAGGCCTACCTTGATCCCCTGCCTGATGGAGACGCCCTAGCCCCCCTCCGACCCTCATCCCCCTCCCCCGAGACCCCCACGCTCTACCCTAGACCTTCACCCCCTCCTCTAGACCCTCACATCTCCACCCCACACCCTCACCTCAACCCCCAGACCCTCACCTCCACCACATGATAAGGAAGCTCAAAGGGCTCCCCACCATAACACCTAGGGTCCATTAACTCCCCATTAACTCTTTATGTCTACTAGACCCAGGAGGCAGTGTTACAGGTGCAGGGAGGAGGGTGTGACGGCCTGGCATCCAGGTTGCCCTGGGAGCCCGCCTCCACCCACAAAAGCGGTCCCACTCAGTGATGCCAACAGCAACACTGCGGGGTCGCCTCCAGCACCTGAAATCAACAGCGACACCTCCCCACCCAGGGGGCAGTGTCCCAGGTCCAGGGAGGAGGGTGTGACGGCCTTGCACCCCAGTTGTCCTGGGAGGTCGCCTCCATCCACAATAGCAGTCCCACTCAATGATGCCAATGCGGCCGGATCGCCTCCACCACCTGAAGTCAACAGGCACAGTGACTCTCCTTCGTTAGCCATTCCAGGTCAGGTTAAAGCCTGCCAAGTAAGTGAACCAGTGAACAATGACAGTGATAGTGTTAGTGGATCTTCTGAAGGAGCTCGTGCCTCCTCTCATAATGATGCCAACTTGAGGGTGAGTAGCCAGAGCGAGACCGATAGTGATGGTAGCATGGATGGGGAGAATGAGCCCCAGACTGCCAGTGTGGTCTCTATAATAGTCCCAGGTCTGCAGACTGTTCATGACCCTGTAAGTTTTCCATTGTTTACGGAGGAGGATCTCGCGGGACTGATGAAGGAACCCGCGTATAAAAATCCTACTGGAATAAGGGCTGTGAAGAACATTATCAGGAAATCCAGAGGTACAGAAATTGGAAGGGTCAGCTTATTGGTCAGGCTGATCTATGAAGCCAGCGTGCAACTCTCTACGTTAAATTCAAGGTGGGAAAAGTAACACGAACGCTTAGGTTCATTTCATGGAACATCCGGAGTGTTAATCGCAGAATTAATGATCTACAATGGTTTGTTAAAGTTTTTGACATTGATGTAATTGGCTTACAAGAACCTTACACGTCCAGCACCCAGAAGAAAGTTGCACCCAGGATAGCTGGGTTTACAGCATATAATAGTGGAGCAGGAAGTGGCCTGCTCACATATGTAAAGAATGGTCTGGTCTGTAAAAGGATTAAAACTCACAATGATGAAAGTATTCACTATCAACAATTTACAGTAAAGACAGCAAACAGTCAATTTTCGCTGTATAACATCTATGTTCGGTGTAATGAACTGCGAGCGGACGTGTTACCAAAGCCATCAGGTAACAATGCTATGCTGTGTATGGGTGACTTTAACTCTCGTCACACTGTCCTCGGTGATGTCCAGTGTAACTCTAATGGGAGGGTGTTCGTGAATTACATCAATAATCATAATATCACTGTATACGACACAGACAAAGTGACACATCTGATGGGGGCAGACTTGATTATGTGATTGGGTATAACCTAGTAGACAGTAATGTCAAGGCTAAGGTCATCTCAGACCATCTAGTCAGTGATCATTATGCAATACTTACTGAATACACTGTTGCTGATGTCAAGTGTGAACCCCATCCTAAGCTCAGAATTAATATCCCAGATAATCTTAAATTGCACTTCAAGGCCTACATCCACAGATGGTATGCTTGATATACACCTGGGTCAGTGGATGAATTTTGCTGTGATCTTGTAAATGTCATTACCACATATTATACCACCTGGGTTAAGTCAAGGAGGAAGGGGGGCAGCACTAAACCACCTCTGTGGACACATGACCCCATCCTCACCAAAGAAGGAGAGAATGTAAAACAGCTTGCCAACACTTATAAGCAAAATAAAACTAGTGATAACCTTTTGGCTTTCCTCAAAGCTAACAGAGAATTTCGTGAACTCAAAGGTCAGGTGAGAAACACCTATTGGGAACAATTCTTACAGGGGATTAATAGAACAACCACTCTAGCAGAAATGTGGAAGAAAATTAGAGCCATTACCAAGTCACCCACCCCAGTCCAACTTCATCACAGCCCTGCAGAATATGCTGACATGCTATTAGACCAATGGTCTAGTGTGTCACAAATCACTTCCTTGCCTCCTGACATACAACAATATCTTAACACCTCACACATTAATAGGGGTTTCAATATTGAAATAGCCTGTTCCTCACCAGACCTTACCGACCAGTTTCCTATAACGCACCACGAACTAACAACAGCACTAATGAAAGGTGAGTCATCCTCCCCTGGTGAGGATGACATAACCTATAACACCCTGAGATTGTTGAATGAGATCCCTAACCATCCACTGGTTGACCTGTATCAAATGAGCCTCACACAGGGTATTCTGCCTAAGACATGGACTCATGGAAACATAGTTCCAATCCCTAAAGCTAATTCTCCAAACTTCAGGCCAATTTCACTTACATCCTGTATGTGTAAAGTCCTTGAAAGAGTTGTTCTAAACCGTCTCATGTTTCAAGTCAAAGACAAACTCGCCCCTAATCTGTACGGGTTCATGCCCGGGCGTAGCACACAGACATGCTTTGCAGAATATCTTGTTCACTCAAAAGATAAGACACAAACAGCCTTCATAGACCTTAAATCAGCCTTTGATGTAGCTAATAGAGACATTATACTTGAGCAACTAGCTAAATTTGGCATACAAGGTAGCCTCCTGACATGGATAAAGGGTTATCTGTCCAACAGGTATGCCAGTGTTCTGTTTAGGGGAGTTAAAAGTACCAGAATGAGATCATTTGAGCTGGGCAAGCCTCAGGGAGGAGTGTTAAGTCCTATGCTCTTTAATATACTGATGCACAAGCTTATTGCTGACATTCCAGTTCAACCAAACGAAGCGGTAATATGCTATGCTGATGATATCTGCATTATGACACAAACCAAACTCAGGCTCCAAGCCTTGCTGGATGTATTTGCTCGGAGAACTGTTGAATGCGGTCGCATAATATCTGTTGACAAGACGAGGGTCCTCAATCCTCGTCCTGCTCACCCTCTGCCTCTTGACTATAACATTAACAGCATGCCCTTGGAACTATGTAGCTCCTATAAATATCTTGGAATTTGTGTGAATGATGCAAACTTTATCGGCAACCTTCGTGACAAACTAATGCAGCACTTTAAACCCCTCAGAACCCTTGTTGGCAATGGCTATGGAATTAACATCACCTATGCTCGTACTTTCTATCTTCACTTCATTCGTTCTGTAGTTGACTATCATGCTCTCCATCTTGTGACTATTCCGCCTAAACAACTCAACAGCCTTGAGGTGGTGCAAAATGAAGCCATGTTCATCATCCTAGGTTGCCCAAAATCAACCAGAATTGTAAACATGAGGAAAGATCTCGGACTGCCCTCCCTATCTGAGAGGATAGCTCTACTTAATACCATGTTTTGTGTCAAAGTTTTGAAGAACAATGGTTCTCAAACTACAGCTCAAACTGAGTTGATGTTCTATCTAAGTAATCCCGACCATCTCGCCAACCTTCCACAAAAGACTCTCTTTGGGGCGTGGCTTCATAAAAGTGTTGCAGATCTCTTGAAACTGAATGTCCCAATCACCCCAGATGAACCTATTAATGCCATTCCTCCTTGGCTGGACATATCAGTTCCTATTAATTACACTCCTGTTGGTAGTAAGCAAATGTTAAACACCGATGTGGTGAGATGTGTCACACTAGCAACTATTAACAGACACATAGAGAGTATTAAATCAAGTGAATGTTATGCTTTTACTGATGGTTCTGTGCAGACAAACACAGGTAGAACAGGCTGTGCAATTGTATTATATAAAGAAAAAGAGATGATAGTGTCAAACAAGCAAAGGCTGAACAACTGGGCCAGCACAACACAAACTGAACTAACTGTAATCTACTTAGCCACAGACTACCTCAAAGAAAATGGAGGTGGGGTGATATTCTGTGACTCTCAAAGTGCTTTGAAATCAATGAACAGCCCGTCAGGCTCTATGTCTAAAGTTGCATGTGATATTAAAAAGAATGTGATAACTGCCAATGAGAACAACTTTCGTATCGAATTTGTGTGGATTCCGTCCCATGTTGGAATCAGGTATCATGACCGTGCTGATAGACTGGCCAATGAGGCATGTAAGAAAGAAAATGTTGACCGTGACCTTGGTCTGTCCAATGCTGTAATTAAAAACATTCAAGTTAGAATCATGAACTCTGATCTAGAAGAAGTGAGATATGCAGAGAGACCTGACAGTTGTAGCATTAGTAAATATGACAAATTTTATAACAAGAGGTACCGGTACGGCCAGCATAAGGACAGAACCAGACAATGTGATGTAGTCGTGGCCAGAATTAGGCTAGGATACAGACACATCTGGCAAGTTAGTAACGCTGTACCCATACCGGAACACTCAGCATGTAAACTTTGTGATAAACCTTTAAAGCACACACTTGAACACTATATTATTGAATGTGACACTGTCAAAGACTTCAGGCCACCTGACTTATTGTATCTTGAACTATGTAATTACTTCATTGAATCAGGTGTGCTTGAGGACATTCTTGCTGTTTATCCCAAATTTGCTAGCCCACACTAATTAGTCTTCAATTAGAATATGACTCCAATGTATGTGATCCACTGACCTATATATGCTGCTGGTGAATGTGATGTATTTCCTTCTTTGTGTACGAACCTCTGTCCTGCGTGGCAGTGAACAGTGGCATTACCCACATGAATCTGACCTACATATAGTGTCAATGAATATGATGCATTCTTGTGTACGAACCTCTGTCCTGTATGGCAGTGGAAAGTGACATTACCCACATGAATCTGACCGACGTATATGTATGTATGTGTGCGTGTGTGCATGTATATGTACGTGTACATGTATATGTGTATGTATATACGTATATGTATGTATATGTGTGTGTGTGTGTGTTTACATATATGTATATGTACTGTCAATGAATATGATGCAACTCTTTGTGTACGAACCTCTGTCCTGCATGGCAGTGAACAGTGACATTATCCATATGAATCTGACCTCTATACATTTATAGTTGTTAATGAATATGATGTATTTCTTTGTGTGTGAACCTCTGTCCTGCGTGACAGTGAGAAGTGATACCACCCTCAGTGTCAAGACCTGACTGAATTACTCAGAATAAGCAAACTGTACTACAAGCTCTGCCAATAAATTTGTTAAACTTAAAAATCAAAATCAACAGCAACTAATAAAACGGTCTATGGCAGAAATTAGCGCTTACAGACAGATAAGTTCGAAGGAGTGTTAACTACACATCTGTCACAATCATAACGTCTCATCTCCCTTTAAACCTTTAACTCTCCCTAACCCCCTTAACTCCTTCTCCCTTAACTCCCTTTAACCTTAACTCCTCCCTCCTCCTCTAATCCTCCCAAACCTTTCTCCTCTATTCCTCCCTCAACCCTTAACTTTAACCGTGTATGTCAACCACATGAGAAAGATCTATAGTTGGTTTCATTAGGTTAGGTTAACGAGAAACAGGTGGGTAAAAATGGGGTAGTAGCAGCAGTTTGGGTAGTAGTTTGGGGGGTAATTGAGGTAGTAGTAGTAAGTAGTAGGGTCTTGATTGTGAGGAGTATAGTATCGGTGGGTCGTGGAAGAGTAGTAGTAATAGTAGTAGTAGTAGTAGTAGTAGTAGTCAGGTTGTGTGATTATGAGAAGTGTCAGAGGTCGTAGAATAATAACTGTAAGTAGCCGAAGTAGTCATACCAGCACCCACAATAGTACATGTAGTAGTAGTAGTAGTAGTAGTAGTAGTGTCGGCTGACCAAGTGAGTATATATAACTAATGTTACATCAGCGAAACCATAGAAATGGTGGCTATCTCTACCAAAGTGACATAATCAAGTGTTAGGTGTGACAATTCTTGCTCCCAGTGGATTATTCTCATGTGTGGATTATCGCCCACATGGGGGTGCCCGACACAACCACACGCGCGCGTATGCCCTTACTACTCGGACACCGCGGGCCAGGCCCTCACCTCTGTGCCTCATACGCATAAGATCCAGTTTCTTCGTCCGTATGGGCCCAATAGCAGAGGTCGGAGGCGGAAATATCTGTCGCCCAAGGTGCTGGTCACTATGCCTGGCAACAGTCTTTGCTGCGTCTGTGCTAGCCCGAACCAAAACTGCACAAATTGGCTTTGTGCGAGAAACAACCGACCATGTGTGGAATGCAGGAAGCCAGACCAGTGTCGGAACCCACGTGGCAGAGAGCCGACACAAGCGGCCACAGTGGATATCGCCAGGTCCCAACCACCCGATGATATCCGAAATGATAGCAGTGAGTCTACTCAACCCGAAAATGTAGTACCAATAAATGCTGCTCCCTCAGTAGCAGGTGTCCAGGAGGAGAATGAGAGACAGCCGCCTCAGTGGAATGGCATGTCGATGGAAAATGCAGGCGTATGGGTCAAAGAAACCTACTCAGAAATTGTCAAGTGGTCGCCTGCTAACATATTTGAACCACCCAAGTGTGCGGCCACCAAAGAAATGATTCGGGAGATGACTTGCTTCATGACTGTTTACACTCAGGACCGCTTCCTCGCCCCCCTAGCTCTTCAAATACTGGCAATAATACCACATCTATTTTGTCAGAGGACATACACAAAGGCTAAGCACAAAGAAAATGTGGCAGCAATGAAGAGAAGATTGACAATGTGGCAGACTGGGGCCCTAGATGATCTCCTATGTGAAGCAAGAACACTGCAGGAGAGACTAAAATTTACGGGTGACGGAAAGCAAAACACCGATGACGTGGCAAGAAAATTTGGAAACAAAATGCGTGTGGGAAAAGTGTCTCTCGCGGTAAGATCTCTCACACAGGAATCCTCCGGTGGGGTGATGCCAATAAACAGAGAGACATTAAAACTATTGAAAGAGAAACATCCCCCTGCAAGTGAAGATGAAGGCATCAGGCTCCAGGGTGCCTATATCCCACCAAATGCGGTCCTGTTCGAGAAAATAACAGGAGAGATGGTGTGGAAAAAGGCACTGAAGACTCGTGGAGGAGCCGGCCCTTCAGGTCTGGATGCAAACGGTTGGAGAGTCATCCTCAGCACAAACAAGTTTGGCCCTGTAGCAAGCGATCTCTGCACTGCCATTGCCGCCCTTGCAAGAAAGCTTGCATCCTCTTACTGCCATCACCTCCAGGCCCTGACGGCCTGCCGCCTTATTCCTCTGGAAAAGAAACCAGGATGTAGACCTATAGGGGTGGGGGAAGTGCTGAGGCGGATTATCGGAAAGTGCATAATGGAGGTGGTAAAGGACGATGTCAGGGCAGCAGCAGGGAACCTACAGGTGTGTGCAGGCCACCAGGCTGGTGGGGAGGCGGCCATTCACGCCATGAGATTGATATTTGAGCAGCGTGATTGTGAGGCCGTTCTCTTGGTGGATGTTTAAAACGCATTCAACATACTTAACCGCAAGGCTGCACTGCACAACATCAAGATCAAGTGTCCTAGCTTTGCGATGTATGTTGAAAATTCGTATAGGAATCCATCAGACCTCTACATAGTAAACAACAAGGCTCTACGAGGTGATACCATCCTACAGTCGACTGAGGGAACAACACAGGGGGACCCTGTTGCAATGGCAATGTATGCAATAGGCCTATCAGTGCTCCAACAAGAAATAAAGTTTGAAACAACTGGGGTCAAACAAGTGGCATATGCTGATGACCTTACAGGAGCAGGAAAAGTGGAGGACATCAAAAAGTGGTGGGACCTGGTAACATCGCGAGGTCCACAAATAGGGTACCACCCAAAAGCCAGCAAATCCTTCCTCATCGTGAAGCCAGATCATTATGATCGGGCTTTGGAGGTTTTCGGCGAAAGTGAGGTCAAAATAACTAAGGACGGCCAAAGACATCTAGGCGCAGTAATTGGCACTACGGACTTCAAGACCCAGTACGTAGAGGGAACGGTGAATGAGTGGGTGAGCGAAATCCAAGCTCTATCGGAGATTGCTAACACAGAGCCACATGCGGCCTTTGCAGCATTCACCCATGGAGTCAAGCATCGTTGGAACTACCATCCCTGAGATCGGACCCCTCCTCCACCCTTTGGAAGAAGCAATCAGTGTCAAGTTCATTCCCAAACTAGTGAAACACCCTGACTTAACCCGAGCAGAAAGAACACTTCTGTAATCTTCCAACAAGACTGGGAGGATGGGACTAACTAATCCAGAGGAGATTGCTGACTCTGGAACATCAAAATTCACTTTGCTTCACATTGCAGCCCTCACTGACCACATAATAGCCTAGAATAAATAGGAAGGGACACCAGCGAAGTATTAAGATCCGTAGAGGTCTATTGGCTACAACAGATCGGCGTACTGCCAAATGACATGCTGCAGCAACCAGGCTGCAGGTTCCAGAAATTTGACAAAAAGTAGTTGTTATAGCGCAGGTGAGGTGGGTTTCGAACTGGTTAACTACGCTACCGATAAGGGCAAAATGGTTTCAGCCTTAACAAACAAGAATTTACAGATGCCATTGCTCTAAGGTACGGTTGGCCAGTAGATGGTTTGCCCTCCCAATGCGTGTGTGGCTCTCCCTATGATGGCGATCACGCCATGGTCTGCAAGAAGGGGGGCTTCATATGCATGAGACATGACGAGGTAAGGGATCTCACAGCAAATATGTTGAAGGAAATCTGCCGGGATGTCATGGTAGAACCGACCCTCCTTCCACTGGATGGCGAGATCTTTCAACACAGGACTTCAAACACATCTAACGAAGCCCGTGTGGACGTCAGTGCTCGAGGATTCTGGACGCGGGGACAGCGAGCTTTCTTCGACATCAGGATTTTTGATCCCATGGCCGTTTGTCACCGTAACCTAGCTCTCGATGCTGCGCATAGGAGGAACGAGAACGACAAGAGAAGGGCATATAGGGAGAGAATTCAAAATGTTGATCAAGGCAGCTTCACTCCTCTAGTGTTCACAACCTCTGGTGGGATGGGCCCAAGTGCAAGATGTTTCTACGCCAGACTTTGGGCAGGAGCGATCTCCGAACAGAAGCAGCAGCCCAGGAAGTTATGTTGCTGCCTGGATGAGATGTCGACTGTCCTTCTCTCTCCTTCGGTCAGCTTTGCTCTGCCTCAGGGGAACGAGAGCTTCCGCCCCTACTCCGACAACTGCTGCAGATATTGACTATGAGGCTACAGTCACTGAATGCCGCATAGATCTGCGGCTCAACTAATTTAACACAGATAGGATAGCTTCTTATGTATTAGGATATTTAATATTAAGGTAAATAAATGGTGGCGAAGGTGTGGCTATTGGGGGAGGCTGGAGTCCACTTTAAAAAAAAAAAAAAAAAAAAAAAAAGTAGTAGTAGTAGATGACGATCACGCCATGGTGCAAGAAAATTTCTGATGAGGTAGTACTTCTCACAGATGGTGTTATGAGGGCTCATGTGGTGGTAATTTCACAGATGGTGCTATGAGGGCCTGATGGTAGTAATTTCACAGATGGTGCTATGAGGGGCCTGATGTGGTGTGTAGTACCCTCACAGATGGTGGCATGAGGGGCCCGATGTGGTGTAGCACTCTCACAGATGAAAGTTATGAGGGGCCTGATGGTGTAGTAATTTCACAGATGGTGTTAAGAGGGGTCTGATGGTGTAGTAATTCCCTCACAGATGGTGTTATGAGGGGCCTGATGTGGTGTAGTAATTCCCTCACAGATGGTGTTATGAGGGGCCCGATGTGGTGTAGTAATTCCCTCACAGATGGTGTTATGAGGGGTCTGATGTGGTGTAGTAATTCCCTCACAGATGGTGTTATGAGGGGTCTGATGTGGTGTAGTAATTCCCTCACAGATGGTGTTATGAGGGACCTCACGTGGTGTAGTAATTCCCTCACAGATGGTGTTATGAGGGGCCTGATGTGGTGTAGTAATTCCCTCACAGATGGTGTTACAGGGGCTGAGGGTGTGGTGCACCTTCCACAGATGGTGCTTATGAGGGGCCTGATGTGTAGTAATTCCCTCGCAGATGGTATTATGAGGGATCACGTGGTGTAGTAATTCCCCCACAGATGGTGTTATGGGGGGCCTCACGTGGTGTAATTACCTCACAGATGGTGTTATGAGGGTCCTCACGTGGTGTAGTAATTCCCTCACAGATGGTGTTATTAGGGACCTGACGTGGTGTGGTAATTCCCTCACAGATGGTGTTATGAGGGTCCTCACGTGGTGTAGTAATTCCCTCACAGATGGTGTGACGCGGGACTTGACGTGGTGTAGCAATTCCCTCACATATGGTGCTAAGAGGGCCTGATGTGGTGTAGTATCTCTCACAGATGGTGTTATGAGGGGCCTGATGTGGTGTAGTAATTCCCTCACAGATGGTGTTATGAGGGGCCTGATGTGGTGTAGTAATTCCCTCACAGATGGTGTTATGAGGGGCCTGATGTGGTGTAGTAACTCCCTCACAGATGGTGTTATGAGGGGCCTGATGTGGTGTAGTAATTCCCTCACAGATGGTGTTATGAGGGGCCTGATGCGGTGTAGTAATTCCTTCTCTGATGGTGTTATGAGGGACCTCACGTGGTATAGCAATTCCCTCACAGATGGTGGTATGAGGAGCCTGATGTGGTGTAGTAATTCCCTCACAGATGGTGTTATGAGGGCCTCACGTGTTGTAGTAATTCCCTCACAGATGGTGTTATGAGGGCCCTCACGTGTTGTAGTAATTCCCTCACAGATGGTGTTATGAGGGACCTCACGTGGTGGGGCACTTCACAGAGGTATGAGGGGCCTGATGTGTAGTAATTCTCACAGATGGTAAGGCAAAAAAAAGAGGGGCCTGATGATGTAGTAATTCCCTCACAGATGGTGTTGAGGGGCCTGATGTGGTGTAGTATTTCCCTCACAGATGGTGTTATGAGGGGCCTGATGTGGTGTAGTAATTCCCTCACAGATGGTGTTATGAGGGGCCTGATGTGGTGTAGTAATTCCCTCACAGATGGTGTTATGAGGGGCCTGATGTGTTGTAGTAATTCCCTCACAGATGGTGTTATGAGGGACCTCACGTGGTGTAGTAATTCCCTCACAGATGGTGTTATGAGGGGCCTTATGTGGTGTAGTAATTCCCTCACAGATGGTGTATGAGGGGCCTGATGTGGTGTAGTAATTCCCTCACAGATGGTGTTATGAGGGGCCTGATGTGGTGTAGTAATTCCCTCACTGATGGTGTTATGAGAGACCTCACATGATGCTGTAGCAACTCATTCACTACGTTGTGTCGTAGCATCATGGGGACACCGCGTGGTCTGGTGTCACAGGACCTCACTCACTCAAGTGAGTGAGGTGTGGTCCCAGGCCTCCCTATCGTGGACGGATTAACACATAGCTAGTGTTGTTGAGTCTCAGGGGCAGTTATTACTGGGTACCTGGGACCTCACTGTGTGAAGGTTAGCATGGGTACGACTCAGCTGTTACTGCCGAGTTGTTTTTCACTGACTTAAGCACTGTTCACCACTATTCAATACTGGTTCCATTCTTTTCCTAAATGAAATAGTAACTTCTGGCGAGAACTTGTTGATATTCTGGTGGGGAGGAGGGGTTCAGGGGAGGGAGTTGGTATGGGTCAACATAACAGTTGACCTGGCTGCTGCCAGAGCAGAGCCAAGCACGTCTTGACCCTTCGGTGGTCAAGGATGAAGTGTGTGTGTGTGTGTGAGCTACAGTCTATTTATGTACAGTATAGCCTGGTTTTACGCGGATATTTTTTATGCAGCACCTGTCAGAAGAGATAATTTTTATTTACACTATAAATTCCATCATGTACGCGGCAAGTAGCAGGGTGAGGTGCTCGGCACTGACGTCAGACTCGCGCTGGTGACGTCGCAGACTGTGATTGGGCCACATATCCTTACCACCCACGCATCCCCTCCGCCACACGCTGTGATTGGTCTAGGCATCCTTGCCACCCCCGCTCTCCGCCGCCGCGTCAGTCTCACGTCTCCGCATATATTCACTCGTGCCCAGGAACCAGTGATTTTTTTCTTTCTACACAATGGCTTCCGCTGGACCCCCACCACATAAGAGAGAGTTCTGAACTACCTGGCCCAAGCCAAAAAAATGTGAGTCTGGAGGTATTTAGGTGTAGGAACAAAGTAAGTACTGTATCATCATCAACGTATCTTTTGAAAATATTACACATATTAGGAACATCTTCTGTATAAAGGAGGACCTTCTGTGTCTTGGGATTGTGAAACATCTCCTAGCAGTAGGCAATACTGTACTGTACTATCTGAAAGCTGGACTTCTGTTATTTACTGGTGTTGGTTTTCATAAAACCTGCTAATGTTTATTTGGTATCTTCTAATTCCTTTTCAATGAGATAAAAATTGAAAATTTCAATATCCTGCATGAAAAGTCCATTAAAAGTATCTCGTATGCACAGCTAAAGTATTATTCATGCAGTAAGAAAAAAATCTGGTACATATACAGTAAAATGTTTTCTTCATCTCTCAAAACCGGAAAAATCCCCCATCCCCGGAATTTTCGGGGAACCAGGAAAATTTTCTCGGAATTATCCAAAAAATGTGCCTCTCGGAAAATTGAACCCAAACCTGAAATTTTCCGGAGAAATGCAGTTTTGGGAATGATTTAATGAGAAAATTTAAATTCTGGCTATTGGAGAGTTCCAGTTAAGAGCAATTCCAGCTAACGGAGATAATACTATACTGTAGTTTGTGTGTGTCACACACACTCATACATATACTGTAAATTATAAGAAGCTAGACAATTAATTTCAGAAAAACCAGATACTGAAAAACAATATTGTACAAGCATATTAGCTTTTATCTTTAAAAACATAATGAAATACATTACTGTACATTATTACCAAATTTACCTGCTTGTACAATATGATATACAGTAAGCCCTCACTTAACGTCGTGGTTACGTTCTCGAAAAACACAACGTTAACACAATCAATTTTCCCTATAAGAAATAGATGAAATACGCTATGTTCCCCAGCCTTCCTTTGCCCCATAAAATACATTACATGTACAGAAATTCAATGGAATTTTCAATAGAAAATAGTACCTGTATATATTATACATCCAAAAAGATAAATAAACTACAGGTACATCATTTTGTATTGTGCTCACTGATGGGCGGAGGTGGAGTGAGTGTGTGGTGGGTTTAAAACCTCTATTTTTGAAGCAAGATGAATGGTCTTGTGTTGCTTCTTCACATCACTAGCATCAGTAACACTTGATGGGCGCTTGGAAGCCATTTTGAATGGTTACAGTACAGTATTTAGAGCAAAAACACTGAAGCAGGCACGTAGACTGTGGAAGCCTAACAAAGACTGGGGACGCTGTGATGCTCTGCGAGAGAGTGTAGCGCGCCAAGATGGGAAAGAGTGATGCGCCATACAAAGTAGCCTGTGACGACGTTATAACAAATCGGTCGGGATGTTGTCGGAATCATGGGTATCTAAAGAGAAGCGACGTTATAATGAAACAGCGTTGTCGGGGTCAACGTTAAACGAGGACTTACTGTACGTACCAACATGCCAAGTTATAAATAATTTACCTATTATAGGTTCAAATAAAGGTGAAGTGTGTAAAACTCAGCTGCGAGGATGTAATGACTGCTACTCACAGATGGCAACACAAATTTTTTTTGCAATCAACTCATAGTTAAAGGGAGTTTTGTGACCTTTACGGTATTAATTATACAGTCTATTGATAATAATTACTCCCAAAACAAGATCTTCACAATGCTTGCTATATAGTGGTAATAATTACACAAAAATGCAATCTTCACAAGGTTGCAGCAAAAGGATTAAAATACTGTACATACAGTATTATGAAAGCCATTTTTTTAAGTTGTGATTCTTTTTATATGTTTTCATTCTTGTAGGTGGCAGTCACAAACTTTGGCAATTATAACAAACTCTAATATATAATACACCCATCCACTGAAATCAGTACTGCAGTTCAATAATTAAGGACCAAACACTGAAAGAAGAGCAAATTTTGCTGCCAATCAGCCAAATTTGTGTTCTTACAGTAGTCTCCAAAATGGTATTCTATTCTTTGTGTAACGATGATATATGTTAACCTGGTGTGTACTGGGTCCTCTCTGTGATGAATAAAATCATCTGGCAAGAGCCAAATAAAATATTAAAAGTGGTCCCAGTAGTGAAGGGGTTAAGTTTCATGTAAATATTTGTATTGATACAAGAGCTATGATCCAAACAGGAAAAAGTTTACTGACACCCAGATGGACAGACCCATTTTAAGGCTATGCATGGTCAACCAAGTCTACAAACAAAGATTTACACTACTGTAGCTCCAATTGCAATTTGCAATGTATACTATAATTGCTTCAGTGATCTTGCTACACTGCAGTATATAATCTGCCACGTACATGTATGGTTTAATATCTATTATTACTCAGCCCATGTTGTTTTATCTATTTCTTTATCATTATGCTTGAGTAGCCAAACTTCAACCACCTCAAGATATGTTACGGTTTACAAATAACTTGTCAATGTCTTATCTTATTACTTTTCTTCACCTTATTCCAAACCTCCATCCACAAGGCTCGACTAACACCTTCCAAATGGTCTGGGTACAAGAGGTCAATGGCTGTCAAGAAGCGACAGGGAAGAATTGATCCCTTCACCATAATTAACTCGTAAGCATTCTGAAAATAAAACAGAATGATCATTAATTAATTTCATCCTTCACCGAGTTTGTCAGTAACAAATAACACAAAAGGGGTTAATACAGTTACAGGTACACCATATGTATCTTATTTAACTCAAGTACTTGGTCAATTTAAGCCAATCCCATGTGAAACACCCGGGAAAATAACAAGAAAAAATTATTTAACTTTCTCGTTTCATTCCTTTATACCTAATCAAGATCCAGCATGGCCCGAGAGTTCATTCTCTGCAATGAAATGCTTCTGCATACTGTACTACAAGTTAAACAGTACAGGCAGCCCTGCCTTAATGGAATCTCTGATTACGGAATTCCGCCCTTACGGAATTTTGGTAAATAAATTTAAAAACAAAAAACAAATTTTTGCTGAATTTTTACCAAAATTGTAAAACTAATTGTGTGGATTCTCTGTTGTAGCCACAAGGCAGCTGCCGTCCCACAACAACAACAACGGATTCAGTCTGATTGAATCTCCAGCATGATGTTCAGCTGTGCTTCTCTTTTCTGGACTGTATTACAGGTACGTGTACTGTGTACTTTTATTCAAGATGGGTGGAAAGAGGCTTGAACAGAGGGAGACGTTGAGTTATATCACCATAACATAGGGCCTGGTTACCTCCACTGTTGAAGCAATCTGTGATAACAAAGACAAAATTAGGGCTAGAGCTCAAGTTGCTAGTCCACTATACAGTGGTCCCTCGGTTAACGAACGGTTCGGTTAACGAATTACCTCCCATAAGGATCTTCAATTCGGTTCACGAACAAAACTTCGATGAACGAAATCCTTACGACAAACACGTTTGTTGTGACCATCAGCTGATTGGCTAGTCCGCCAATACATTCGTTTCCAGTGGAGTAAATATCAAGAAAGTTGCTCTTTAATATTTGTGCATTTTTTATATTAAAATTATGATTCATTTTAAAATTTAGTTAACATATTGATAATATATGCATTACAGGGAACTAGTTTGTTGTGCGCCCATCAGCCGCTTGACTCATCCGCCAAAGCATCAGTTTAACTTTGTTTACAGTGGAGGAAACATCATGTTTGTTGCCCTCTTGAATACAGAGTATTTTTATGTTTTTACATTAAAATTATTGGTCATTCTGAAATTTGGTTAACATATTGATAATACACATATATAGCGCAGTGCAGTGTTGATTTAAATAAAATAATCTGTAATTACAGCTAGTGAACTTAAAATTTTATTGGCAAAATTACTGCATCAAGCATGGGTACAAAGAAAGGCAATTTCTCCTCCACCCCCACTTCTCTTCTCCCTTCTCCTCCACCCCCACTTCTAATTCCCATCATCATCATCATCAACCAGGAACCTTCTATATACACACCTCAAAGTAAGTGTACTTTACTGCATTTTGTTTATACTTTGTATGTACAGTCACCCAAAAAAGTCCTGTCGCCTCTCATCCTGAACCATGAACCCCAAGATTCAGACTCTTGAATCCGAAGCATTTATGGACGGAATAATGTATCAGTGTCTACTGCTTCGGGTTCACGAGTCTGAATCTCGGGGTTCGTGGTTCAGGATGAGAGGCGACAGGACTTTTTTGGGTGACTACTTTTCTGTGGGTTGGAACCAATTACCCAATATCTCATTGAAATAATGGATTCGGTTAACGAAATTTTCGGTTAACGAACGACTCTGTGGAACGAATTGTGTTCGTTAACCGAGGGACCACTGTATATACATATATATATATATATGTACAGACTAGTCTGTACTCACCCCTGAAGATGTGAATTACACGAAAGCGCTTGGGAACTTCGTGTTTTCTTCTTTCCTTGTGGTTATCAGCATATACCTAGATCACGCGCACCTACAGTGATTTACTTGCATATATATATATATATATATATATATATATATACATATATTACAGTAGCAAATTAACCTTGGAATCTTCTCCCCAACACGAGCCCAATAACATACAGTATATAGACTGGAACAAGTAGAGA
>NW_024733766.1:0-10203 GCF_018991925.1 Homarus americanus
AATTAGGTAATATTTCCCCAAAAGTCGATACTCTACTTCCCAGAAAAGTCGATAATCTACTTTCCCGAAAAGTAGAAAAAAAATCTACTTTTCGGGAAAGTATATAACCAACTTTCCCGGAAAGTAGATATTTCCAATTTTCTATGATACAAATTTCCCGTTTTCTATGATAATCTACTTCGCAAAATTAGGTAATATTTCCCCAAAAGTCGATAATCTACTTCCCAGAAAACTCGACAATCTACTTTCCCGAAAAGTAGAAAAAAAATCTACTTTTCGGGAAAGTAGATAACCAACTTTCCCGGAAAGTAGATATTTCCAATTTTCTATGATACAAATTTCCCGTTTTCTATGATAATCTACTTCGCAAAATTAGGTAATATTTCCCCAAAAGTCGATACTCTACTTCCCAGAAAAGTCGATAATCTACTCTCCCGAAAAGTAGAAAAAAAAATCTACTTTTCGGGAAAGTAGATAACCAACTTTCCCGGAAAGTAGATATTTCCAATTTTCTATGATACAAATTTCCCGTTTTCTATGATAATCTACTTCGCAAAATTAGGTAATATTTCCCCAAAAGTCGATACTCTACTTCCCAGAAAAGTCGATAATCTACTTTCCCGAAAAGTAGAAAAAAAATCTACTTTTCGGGAAAGTATATAACCAACTTTCCCGGAAAGTAGATATTTCCAATTTTCTATGATACAAATTTCCCGTTTTCTATGATAATCTACTTCGCAAAATTAGGTAATATTTCCCCAAAAGTCGATAATCTACTTCCCAGAAAACTCGACAATCTACTTTCCCGAAAAGTAGAAAAAAAATCTACTTTTCGGGAAAGTAGATAACCAACTTTCCCGGAAAGTAGATATTTCCAATTTTCTATGATACAAATTTCCCGTTTTCTATGATAATCTACTTCGCAAAATTAGGTAATATTTCCCCAAAAGTCGATACTCTACTTCCCAGAAAAGTCGATAATCTACTTTCAGAAGTGAAAAATCACACTTTCGGAAGTAGATAATAACTTTCGGAAAGTAGATATTTCTATATGATACAAATTCCCGTTTTCTATGATAATCTACTTCGCAAAATTAGGTAATATTTCCCCAAAAGTGGATAATCTACTTCCCAGAAAAGTCGATAATCTACTTTCCCGAAAAGTAGAAAAAAAATCTACTTTTCGGGAAAGTAGATAACCAACTTTCCTGGAAAGTAGATATTTCCAATTTTCTATGATACAAATTTCCCGTTTTCTATGATAATCTACTTCGCAAAATTAGGTAATATTTCCCCAAAAGTCGATACTCTACTTTCCAGAAAAGTCGACAATCTACTTTCCCGAAAAGTAGAAAAAAAATCTACTTTTCGGGAAAGTAGATAACCAACTTTCCCGGAAGGTAGATATTTCCCATTTTCTATGATACAAATTTCCCGTTTTCTATGATAATCTACTTCGCAAAATTAGGTAATATTTCCCCAAAAGTGGATACTCTACTTCCCAGAAAAGTCGATAATCTACTTTCCCGAAAAGTAGAAAAAAAATCTACTTTTCGGGAAAGTAGATAACCAACTTTCCCGGAAAGTAGATATTTCCCATTTTCTATGATACAAATTTCCCGTTTTCTATGATAATCTACTTCGCAAAATTAGGTAATATTTCCCCAAAAGTCGATACTCTACTTCCCAGAAAAGTCGATAATCTACTTTCCCGAAAAGTAGAAAAAAAATCTACTTTTCGGGAAAGTAGATAACCAACTTTCCCGGAAAGTAGATATTTCCAATTTTCTATGATACAAATTTCCCGTTTTCTATGATAATCTACTTCGCAAAATTAGGTAATATTTCCCCAAAAGTCGATACTCTACTTCCCAGAAAAGTCGATAATCTACTTTCCCGAAAAGTAGAAAAAAATCTACTTTTCGGGAAAGTAGATAACCAACTTTCCCGGAAAGTAGATATTTCCCATTTTCTATGATACAAATTTCCCGTTTTCTATGAAAACCTACTTCGCAAAATTAGGTAATATTTCCCAAAATGTCGATAATCTACTTCCCAGAAAAGTCGATAATCTACTTCCCGAAAAGTAGAAAAAAATCTACTTTTCGGGAAAGTAGATAACCAACTTTCCCGGAAAGTAGATATTTCCCATTTTCTATGATACAAATTTCCCGTTTTCTATGATAATCTACTTCGCAAAATTAAGTAATATTTCCCCAAAATTCGATAATCTACTTCCCAGAAAAGTCGATAATCTACTTTCCCGAAAAGTAGAAAAAAAAATCTACTTTTCGGGAAAGTAGATAACCAACTTTCCCGGAAAGTAGATATTTTCCATTTTCTATGTTACAAATTTCCCGTTTTCTATGATAATCTACTTCGCAAAATTCGGTAATATTTCCCCAAAGTCGATACTCTACTTCCCAGAAAAGTCGATAATCTACTTTCCGAAAAAGTAGAAAAAAAAATCTACTTTTCGAAAATAGACTCTTTCCGGAAAGTAGATATTTCCCCATTACTATGACACAAATTTCCCGTTTTCTATGATAATCTACTTCTCAAAGTTAGGTAATATTTCACAAAAAGTCGATAATCTACTTCCCCAAAAAGTCGATAATCTACTTTACCGAAAAGTAGAAAAATCTACTTGTCGGGAAAGTAGATAACCAACTTCCCGGAAAGTAGATATTTCCCATTTTCTATGATAAAAATTTCCCGTTTTCTATGATAATCTACTTCTCAAAATTAGGTAATATTTCACAAAAAGTCGATAATCTACTTCCCCAAAAAGTCGATAATCTACTTTACCGAAAAGTAGAAAAATCTACTTTTCGGGAAAGTAGATAACCAACTTTCCCGGAAAGTAGATATTTCCCATTTTCTATGATACAAATTTCCCGTTTTCTATGATAATCTACTTCGCAAAATTAGGTAATATTTCACAAAAATTCGATAATCTACTTCCCAAAAAAGTCGATAATCTACTTTCCTGAAAAGTAGAAAAATCTACTTTTCGGGAAAGTAGATAACCAACTTTCCCGGAAAGTAGATATTTCCCATTTTCTATGATACAAATTTCCCGTTTTCTATGGTAATCTACTTCGCAAAATTAGGTAATATTTCCCCAAAATTCGATAATTTACTCCCCAGAAAAGTCGATAATCTACTTTCCCGAAAAGTAGAAAAAAATCTACTTTTCGAGAAAGTAGATAACCAACTTTCCCGGAAGTAGATATTTCCCATTTTCTATGATACAAATTTCCCGTTTTCTATGATAATCTACTTCGCAAAATTAGGTAATATTTCCCCAAAATTCGATAATTTACTTCCCAGAAAAGTCCATAATCTACTTTCCCGAAAAGTAGAAAAAAATCTACTTTTCGGGAAAGTAGATAACCAACTTTCCCGGAAAGTAGATATTTCCCATTTTCTATGACACAAATTTCCCGTTTTCTATGATAATCTACTTCGCAAAATTAGGTAATATTTCCCCAAAATTCGATAATTTACTTCCCAGAAAAGTCGATAATCTACTTTCCCGAAAAGTAGAAAAAAATCTACTTTTCAGGAAAGTAGATAACCAACTTTCCCGGAAAGTAGATATTTCCCATTTTCTATGATACAAATTTCCCGTTTTCTATGATAATCTACTTCGCAAAATTAGGTAATATTTCCCCAAAAGTCGATAATCTACTTCCTCTTAAAGTCGATAATCTACTTTCCCGAAAAGTAGAAAAAAAATCTACTTTTCGGGAAAGTAGATAACCAACTTTCCCAGAACGTTGATATTTCCAATTTTCTATGATACAAATTTCCCGTTTTCTATGATAATCTACTTCGCAAAATTAGGTAATATTTCCCCAAAAGTCGATACTCTACTTCCCAGAAAAGTCGATAATCTACTTTCCCGAAAAGTAGAAAAAAAATCTACTTTTCGGGAAAGTAGATAACCAACTTTCCCGGAAAGTAGATATTTCCAATTTTCTATGATACAAATTTCCCGTTTTCTATGATAATCTACTTCGCAAAATTAGGTAATATTTCCCCAAAAGTCGATACTCTACTTCCCAGAAAAGTCGACAATCTACTTTCCCGAAAAGCAGAAAAAAAATCTACTTTTCGGGAAAGTAGATAACCAACTTTCCCGGAAAGTAGATATTTCCCATTTTCTATGATACAAATTTCCCGTATTCTATGATAATCTACTTCGCAAAATTAGGTAATATTTCCCCAAAAGTCGATACTCTACTTCCCAGAAAAGTCGACAATCTACTTTCCCGAAAAGTAGAAAAAAAATCTACTTTTCGGGAAAGTAGATAACCAACTTTCCCGGAAAGTAGATATTTCCCATTTTCTATGACACAAATTTCCCGTTTTCTATGATAATCTACTTCGCAAAATTAGGTAATATTTCCCCAAAAGTCAATACTCTACTTCCCAGAAAAGTCGATAATCTACTTTCCCGAAAAGTAGAAAAAAAATCTACTTTTCGGGAAAGTAGATAACCAACTTTCCCGGAAAGTAGATATTTCCAATTTTCTATGATACAAATTTCCCGTTTTCTATGATAATCTACTTCGCAAAATTAGGTAATATTTCCCAAAAAGTCGATAATCTACTTCCTCTTAAAGTCGATAATCTACTTCCCGAAAAGTAGAAAAAAAATCTACTTTTCGGAAAGTGAAATAACCAACTTTCTCAGAACGTTGACATTTCCAATTTTCTATGATACAAATTTCCGTTTTCTATGATAATACTTCGCAAAATTAGGTAATATTTCCCCAAAGTGATACTCTACTTCCCAGAAAAGTCGATAATCTACTTTCGAAAAGTAGAAAAAATTACTTTCGGGAAAGTAGATAACTTCCCGGAAAGTAGATATTTCAATTTCTATGATACAAATTCCCGTTTCTATGATAATCTACTTCATAAAGTGGTAATATTTCCCCAAAGTCGATACTCTATTTTCAGAAAAACTCGACAATCTACTTTCCCGAAAAGTAGAAAAAAAATCTACTTTTCGGGAAAGTAGATAACTCTTTCCCGGAAAGTAGATATTTCCCATTTTCTATGATACAAATTTCCCGTTTTCTATGATAATCTACTTCGCAAAATTAGGTAATATTTTCCCAAAATTCGATAATTTACTTCCCAGAAAAGTCGATAATCTACTTTCCCGAAAAGTAGAAAAAAAATCTACTTTTCGGGAAAGTAGATATCCAACTTTCCCGGAAAGTAGATATTTCCCATTTTCTATGATACAAATTTCCCGTTTTCTATGATAATCTACTTCGCAAAATTAGGTAATATTTGCCCAAAATTCGATAATTTACTTCCCAGAAAAGTCGATAATCTACTTTCGAAAAGTAGAAAAAATCTGCTTTTCGGAAGCGAATAACCAACTTTCCCGGCAAGTAGATATTTCCCATTTTTTGTGATACAAATTTCCCGTTTTCTATGATAATCTACTTCGCAAAATTTGGTAATATTTCCCCAAAAATTCGAAAATCTATTCCCCCGAAAAATCGATAATCTACTTTCCCGAAAAGTAGAAAATCTATCTACTTTTCGGGAAAGTAGATAATCAACTTTCCCAGAAAGTAGATATTTCCAATTTTTTATGATACAAATTTCACGTTTTCTATGATAATCTACTTCGCAAAATTAGGTAATATTTCCCCAAAAGTCGATAATCACCAAGCACCACTCTTAAAAGTCGATAATCTAGCACCGAAAAGTAAGAAAAAATCTACTGGGAAAGTAGATAACCAACTTTCCCGGAAAGTAGATGTTTACCATTTTTTATGATACAAATTTCCCGTTTTCTATGATAATCTACTTCGCAAAATTAGGTAATATTTCCTCGAAAATTCGAAAATCTACTTCCCCGAAAAATCGATAATCTACTTTCCGGAAAAGTAGAAAATCTATCTACTTTTCGGGAAAGTAGATAACCAACTTTCCCGGAAAGTAGATATTTCCCATTTTTTATGATACAAATTTCGCGTTTTCTATGATAATCTACTTCGCAAAATTAGGTAATATTTCCCCCAAAATTCGAAAATCTACTTCCCCGAAAAGTCGATAATCTACTTTCCCGAAAAGAAGAAAATCTGCTTTTCGGGGAAAGTGAACTCAACCAACTTTCGGAAATGGAGTATTTCAATTTTCTATGATACAAATTTCCGTTTTCTATATGATAATCTACTTCGCAAAGATGGGTAATATTTCCCCAAAGTCGATACTCTACCACTTCCCAGAAAGTCGATAATCTACTTTCCCGTAAAGTAGAAAAATCTACTTACTTTTCGGGAAAGTAGATAATAACTCTTTCGGAAAGTAGATATTTCCCATTTTTTATGATACAAATTTCCTGTTTTCTATGATAATCTACTTCGCAAATTAGGTAATATTTCCCCAAAGTCAATACTCTACTTCCCAGAAAAGTCGATAATCTACACCAGCAGAAAAAATCTACTTTTCGGGGAAAGTAGATATCTTTCGGAAAGTAGATATTTCTATTTTCTATGATACAAATTTCGCGTTTTCTATGATAATCTGCTTCGCAAAATTAGGTAATATTTCCCAAAAGTCGATACTCTACTTCCCAGAAAAGTCGACAATCTACTTTCCCGAAAAGTAGAAAAAAAATCTACTTTTCGGGAAAGTAGATAACCAACTTTCCCGGAAAGTAGATATTTCCCATTTTCTATGATACAAATTTCCCGTTTTCTATGATAATCTACTTCGCAAAATTAGGTAATATTTCCCCAAAAGTCGATACTCTACTTCCTAGAAAAGTCGATAATCTACTTTCCCGAAAAGTAGAAAAAAAATCTACTTTTCGGGAAAGTAGATAACCAACTTTCCCGGAAAGTAGATATTTCCAATTTTCTATGATACAAATTTCCCGTTTTCTATGATAATCTACTTCGCAAAATTAGGTAATATTTCCCCAAAAGTCGATACTCTACTTCCCAGAAAAGTCGACAATCTACTTTCCCGAAAAGTAGAAAAAAAATCTACTTTTCGGGAAAGTAGATAACCAACTTTCCCGGAAAGTAGATATTTCCCATTTTCTATGATACAAATTTCCCGTTTTCTATGATAATCTACTTCGCAAAATTAGATATTTCCCAAAAAAGTCGATAATCTACTTCACTCTTAAAAGTCGATAATCTACTTTCGAAAGTAGAAAAAATCTACTTTTCGGGAAAGTAGACTCTTCCTTTTCCCAGAACGTTGATATTTCCAATTTTCTATGATACAAATTTCCCGTTTTTTATGATAATCTACTTGGCAAAATTAGGCAATATTTCCCAAAATGTCGATACTCTACTTCCCCGAAAAGTCGATAATCTACTTTCACGAAAAGTTGAAAAATCTACTTTTCAGGAAAGTAGATAACCAACTTTCCCGGAAAGTAGATATTTCCCATTTTCTATGATACCAATTTCCCGTTTTTTATGATAATCTACTTGGCAAAATCAGGTAATATTTCCCAAAATGTCGATACTCTACTTCCCCGAAAAATCGATAATCTACTTTCTCGAAAAGTAGAAAAATCTACTTTTCAGGAAAGTAGATAACCAACTTTCCCGGAAAGTAGATATTTCCCATTTTTTATGATACAAATTTCCCGTTTTCTATGATAATCTACTTCATAAAAGAATGGGTAATATTTTCCCCAAAGTCGATACTCTACTTCCCAGAAAAGTCGACAATGTACTTTCGAAAAGTAGAAAAAAAATCTACTTTTCGGGAAAATCAAATCTTCGGAAAGTAGATATTTCACCAGTACTTCTATGATACCATTTCCGTTTTCTATGATAATCTACTTCGCAAAATTGGTAATATTTCCCCAAAGTCGATACTCTGCTTCCAGAAAAGTCGATAATCTGCTTTCGTAAAAGTGAAAAAAATCTACTTTTTGGGAAAGTAGATAACCAACTTTCCCAGAACGTTGATATTTCCAATTTTCTATGATACAAATTTCCCGTTTTCTATGATAATCTACTTCGCAAAATTAGGTAATATTTCCCAAAAAGTCGATAATCTACTTCCTCAAAAAGTCGAAAATCTACTTTCCCGAAAAGTAGATAATCTACTTTTCGGGAAAGTAGATAACCAACTTTCCCGGAAAGTAGATATTTCCCATTTTCTATGATGCAAATTTCCCGTTTTCTATAATAAGTAGATAACCAACTTTCCCATTAAGTAGAAATATTTCACATTTTCTGTGATACAAATTTCCCGTTTTCTATGATAATCTGCTTTGGAAAATATGTTAATATCTTCCAAAAGTCGATAATCTACTTTCACGAAAAGTCGAAAATCTACTTTCCCGAAATGTAGATAATCTACTTTTCGGGAAAGTAGATAACCAACTTTCTCGGAAAGTAGATATTTCCCATTTTCTATGATACAAATTTCCCGTTTTCTATGATAAGTAGATAACCAACTTTCCCATTAAGTAGAAATATTTCACATTTTCTGTGATACAAATTTCCCGTTTACTATGATAATCTGCTTTGGAAAATATGTTAATTCCTTCCAAAAGTCGATAATCTACTTCTTCGAAAAGTCGAAAATCTACTTTTACGAAAAGTAGATAATCTACTTTTCGGGAAAGTAGATAACCAACTTTCCCGGAAAGTAGATATTTCCCATTTTCTATGATGCAAATTTCCCGTTTTCTATAATAAGTAGATAACCAACTTTCCCATTAAGTAGAATCATTTCACATTTTCTGTGATACAAATTTCCCGTTTTCTATGATAATCTGCTTTGGAAAATATGTTAATATCTTCCAAAAGTCGATAATCTACTTTCACGAAAAGTCGAAAATCTACTTTCCCGAAAAGTAGATAATCTACTTTTCGGGAAAGTAGATAACCAACTTCCTCGGAAAGTAGATATTTCCCATTTTCTATGATACATATTTCCCGTTTTCTATGATAAGTAGATAACCAACTTTCCCATTAAGTAGAAATATTTCACATTTTCTGTGATACAAATTTCCCGTTTTCTGTGATAATCTGCTTTGGAAAATATGTTAATTCCTTCCAAAAGTCGATAATCTACTTCCTCGAAAAGTCGAAAATCTACTTTTACGAAAAGTAGATAATCTACTTTTCGGGAAAGTAGATAACCAACTTTCCCGGAAAGTAGATATTTCCCATTTTCTATGATACAAATTTCCCGTTTTCTATGATAAGTAGATTACCAACTTTCCCAGAAAGTATAAATATTTCACATTTTCTGTGATACAAATTTCCCGTTTTCTATGATAATCTACTTTGGAAAATATGTTTAGGCTAATATTTTCCCAAAATTCGATAATCTACTTCAAAGTCGAGAAATCTGCTCGAAAAGTAGATAATCTACTTTCGGGAAGTGAATAACCAACTTTCGGAAGTAGATATTTCCATTTTCTACTTGATACAAATTTCCTGTTTTCCGCTGATAAGTAGATAACCAACTTAGAAAGTGAGAAATATTTCACATTTTCTGTGTGATACAAATTTCCCGTTTTTTTATGATAATCTACTTTGGAAGAAATACGTTTGGCTAATATTTCCCAAAAGTCGATAATCTACTTCCACGAAAAGTCAATCTACCTTTCAAAACTAGATAATCACTTTTCAGGAAGAAGATAACTTTCCCCGGTAGATGTTTATTTTCTATGATACAAATTTCCCGTTTTCTATGATAAGTAGATAGCCAACTTTCCCAGAAAGTATTAATATTTCACATTTTCTGTGATACAAATTTCCCGTTTTCTATGATAATCTACTTTGGAAAATATGTTAATATCTCCCAAAAAGTCGTTAATCTACTTTCACAAAAAGTCGAAAATCTACTTTCCCGAAAAGTAGATAATCTACTTTTCGGGAAAGTAGATAACCAACTTTCCCGGAAAGTAGATATTTCCCATTTTCTATGATGCAAATTTCCCGTTTTCTATGATAGATAACCAACTTACCCAGAAAGTAGAATATTTCACATTTTGTGATATAAATTTCCCGTTTTCTATGATAATCTGCTTTTGAAAATATGTTAATATCTCCCAAAGAATCGATAATCTACTTCCACGAAAAGTCGAAAATCTACTTTCCCGAAAAGTAGATAATCTACTTTTCCGGAAAGTAGATAACCAACTTTCCCGGAAAGTAGATATTTCCCATTTTCTATGATACAAAT
>NW_024733767.1:0-14091 GCF_018991925.1 Homarus americanus
AAGGGGTGCCCGGCATTCACACCCCGGTTCGCAGCACTGTAGGGTGCCCGGCCCTCACACCCGGGGTAATGGCATCTGGAAAGGTGCCTGGCCTCACACCCTGGGTCATGTTTACTGAAGGTATGCCCGGCCTCACACTCTGGCTGGGTCATAGAGAAAACGAGTGCCTGACCCTCAACCCCTGGCCATGGCACTGAAGGAGGATCGCCCCTCACACCCCTGGGTCATGGCACTGAAGGAGGACTGGCCTCACACCTGGTCATGGCACTGAAAAAATGCCCGGCCCTCACACCTAGGGTCATAGCTCTGAAGTTAAAAGCCAGGCCCTCACACCCCCGTTTCATGGCACTAAGGGGTGCCTGGCCCTCACACCCCGGCTCATGGCACTGAAGGGGTGCGCGGCCCCTCACACCCCGGGTCATGGACTCTAAAGGGGTGCCTGGCCCCACACCCCTGATAATAGAGCTAAACGAGTGCCCGGCCTCAAAACCCCGGGGGTCATATTTCATTGAGCAAGTGCTCGGCCCACACACCCTGGGTCATATCACTGAAAAATGCCCGGCCCTCACACCCAGGGTCATAGCCTAGCGTGCCTGGCCCACACACCCCGTGTCATGAAGGGGTGCCCGGCCCTCACACTCTGGTTCATAGCTCTGTAGGGTACCTGCCCTGCTACACCCCTGCTTCCCCATGGCACCAGCGTGCCTGGCCCTCACACCCCGGCTCATGGCACTGAAGTGGCTGTCTGCCTAACGCCCGGGTCATAAAACAGCTGAAGGGGTGCTCGGCCCACACACCCCGGGTCATATCACTGAAAAATGCCCGGCTCACACCCAGGGTCAGGTAGCTCTGAGGTGCCTGGCCCTCACACCTCCTGCTTTCATGGAGCACTAAAGGGGTGCCTGGCCCTCACACCCCGGCTCATGGCACTGAGGGGTGTGAGGCTCACACCCCCGGGTCATGGACCCAAAGGGGTGCCTGGCCCTCACCTCACGGGTCATGGGATTGAAGCGTTCCCTGGCCCTCACACCCCTGGGTCATGGTGCTGGAGGGGTGCCCGGCCCACACCCTGGGTCATGTCACTGAAAGGGTGCCTGGCCTCACACTCCCGGTTCATGGCACTGGAAGGGGTGCCTGGCCTCACACCTGGGTCATGGTGCTGGAGGTGCCTGGCCATCACACCCCCAATATGCGTCACCAAAGGTGCCTGGCCCTCACACCCTGGGTCAAGTGTCACTGAGGGGGGTTCACGGCCCTCACACCCCGGGTCATGGGACCTAAAGAGGTGCACGGCCCTCACACCCCGGGTCATGGACCCAGCGTTGCCCGCCCTGACGCCCCGGGTCAGCCACTGAAGGGGTGCCTGGCCCTCACACCCCTATTCATGGAACTGAAGGTGCCCGGCCCTCATACCCCGGTTCACAGCACTGTAGGGGTGCCTGGCCTTCACACCCTGGATTCATAGCACTGATGGGGTGACACCCGGAGTCATGTCACTGAAAGGGTGCCCGCCACACCCGGGTCATAGCACTGAAGGGGTGCCCGGCTCATACCCCGGATCATGGTGTTGGAGGGTGACCGGCCTCACACCCCGATTCATGGCACTGAAATCGAGCCCAGCCCTCACCCGGGTCATGGGAAAGTCGGCCTCACCCGTGCATTGAAGGGTTCCCCTCACCCGTTGCACTAAAGGTGCTGCCCTCATCGCTCATTGCACTAGGGTGCCCGGCCCTCACACCCCGGGTCATGGTGAAACAGTGCCCGCCGTCAAACCCCGGGCCATGGTGCTGGAGGGTACCTGACCCTGAAACCCCGGGTCAAGACACTGAAGGGGTGCGCCTGTAACTGACACCCCGGGTCATGTCACTGAAGGGATGGCCAGCCCTCACACCCCGGGTCATGAGACTGAGGGTGCCTGGCCCTGACGCCCGGTCATGTCACTGAAGGTATGCCCGCCCTCACACCCCTGGTCATAGACTCTAAACGAGTGCCCGGCCCTCACATCCCGGGCATGGGGCTGAAGGGGTGCTCAGCTCACACCCCGGGTCATGGCACTGAAGGAGGGCCGGCCTCACACCCCGGTTCATGGCACTGAGGTGCCCGGCCCTGACGCCCCGGTCATGTCACTGAAGGTATGCCCGGCCCTCACCCTGGTCAAGACCCAACGAGTGCCCGGCCCTCACAACCGGGTCATGGAGCTGAAGGGGTGCCCGGCCTCACCCAGATTCATGGCACTGAAGGTGCCTGGCCTCACACCCCGGGTCATGGCACAGGGTGCCCAGCCCACACCCAGGGTCATGTCATAGGGGTGCCCGCCCTCACACCCGGCCGCATGTCACTGAAAGGGTGTCCGCCTCACACCCGGTCATAGCACTGAAAGGGTTCCCGGCCCTCACACCCAGTGTCATGTGACGGGGTGCCCGGCCTCACACCCCGTTCATAGCTCTGTAGGGTGCCCGGCCCTCACAACCTGTTTCATGGCACTAAAGGGGTGCCCGGCCTCACACCTGGCTCATGGCACTAGGCCCGGCCCTCATACGCCGGGTCATGGCACTGGCGGTGCCCGGCCGTCACACCCTGGCCATGGCACTGAGGAGTGGGCCTCACACAGCTGGTTATAGACCTAAACAGGTGTGCCATCACACCTCGGGTCATGGGGCTGAAGGGGTGCCCGGCCCTCACCGGGTCATGGTGGAAAAGATGTCGAGCAGCACACCCCGGGTCATGGCACTGAAAGGGTGTCCGGCCCACACACCCCGGGTCATGTCATTGAAGGGGTGCCTGCCCTTCACCGGGTCATGTCACTGAAAGGGTGCACGGTCCTCACCCGGGTTATAGCACTGAAGGGTGCCCAGCCTCATACCCCGGGTCATGGTGCTGGAGGTGCCAGGCCTCACACCCCCCGGTCATGGCACTGAAATCGAGCCCGGCTCTCACACACCCGGGTCATGGTGCTGAAGGGGTGCCAGGTCACCCCCTGTTCGCAGCACTGTAGGGGTGCCCGGCCCTCACCCCGTTTCATGGCACTGAAGGATGCCCGCCCTCACACCCCGGGTCATGGCACTGGGTGGCCCTCACACCCGGGTCATGGACTAAAGTGCCCGCCCTCACACCACGGGTCATGGGGTTGAAGCGGTTTCAGCCCTCACTCCCTGGGTCATGGTGCTGGAGGGGTGCCAGCCCACACCCGGGTCATGTCACTGGAGGTGCCTGACCCTCACACCCCGATTCTTGCACTGAAATCAGGCCGGCCCTAACACTCTGGGTCTGTGTGCTGAAGGGGTGCCTTCACACCCCAGGTCATGTCACTGAAAGGGTTCCCGGCCCTCACACCCCGGGTCATGGAATTGAAGGGGTGCCTGTCCCTCAAACCGGGTCATGTCACTGAAGGGTGCCCAGCCCTCACACCCGATTCATTTCACTGAAGGGGTGCCTGACCCTCCACCTGGTCATGTGAAGGGGTGCAGCCACACCCGGTTTGCAACTCTAAGGGGTGCCAGCCTTCCACCCCGTTCCATGGCACTGAAAGGGTGCGGCCTCTCACTCCGGTTCATGACAGTGAAGGGGTGCCCGGCCCTAACACCCCGGGTCATAGGCACTGAAAGGTGCCCGGCCCTCACCACAGGTCATGGGGTTGAAGCGGTTCCCAGCCTCACACCCCGGGTCATGCTGACAGGGGTGCCTGTTCCCTCACCCAGGTCATGTGCTGAAGGGGTGCCAGCCCTCACACCCCAGGTCATGTCACTGAACAGGTTCCCGGCCTCACCCCGGGTCATGGCACTGAAGGGGTGCCTGTCCCTCCTCCCCGGTCATGGTGCTGAAGGGGTGCCTGGCTTCACACCCCGATTTATGGCACTGAGGGTGCCTGGCCCTCAAACCCCGGGTCTGGTGTCTGGAGGGGTGCCGCCCTCCACACCCTGGTCATGTCACTAAAGGGGTGCCCGGCCCTCACCCCGGTTCATGGGGTTGAGGGTTCCCGGCCCTGCACACCCCGGGTCATGGTGCTGATGGGGTTCGGCCCTCAAACCCCGGGTCATGGTGCTGGAGGGTGCCGGCCCTCACACCCCGGGTCATGTCACTGAAAGGGTTCCCGCCCTCATACCCCGTGTCATGTCAGCTGGGGTTGCCCTGCTGTCACACTCGGATCATAGGGTGCCTAGCCCTCACACCCCGGGTCATGGTACTGAAGGGCTGTACGGTCCTCACACCCCGGGTCAGGTGCTGGAGGGTGACCGGCACCCCGGGTCATGAGGGTGCCCTTTTACACCGTTTTCAAAAGCACTGTATGGGTGCTCGGCACTCACCCCCGTTTCATGGCACTTCAGGGGTGCCGTCCCTCCTAACCAGGTTTATGACACTGAAAGGGGTGCCAGCCCTCACCCTAGGTCATGTCACTGAAACGGAGCCAGGCCCTCACACGGGTCATGGCACTGAAGGGTGCCGGCCCTCACACCCGATGTCCATGGTGCTGAAGGGGTGCCCGGCCTCAAACCCCGGGTCATGTCACTGAAGGGTGCCCGGCCCTCCTCTGGGTCATGGTGCTGGAGGGGGTGCCCAGCCCTCACCCCAGGTGTCACTAAACAGGTGCAGCCCTCACACCCCGGGTCATGGACCTAAGGGTTGCCTGGCCTTCACACCCCGGGTCATGGGGTTTTAAGCAGTTCCCGGTCCTCACACCACGGGTCATGGAGCTGAAGGTGCCAGCCATCACACCCGATTCATTTCACTGAAGGGTGCCGCCTCACACGGGTCATGTCTCTAAAGATGCCCGGCCCTCAGGGTATCAAGTGGTGCACGGCCCTCACACCCCGGGTCATGGACTTAAAGGGATACCCGGCCCTCACACCCCGGGTCATGGGGTTGAAGCGGTTCCCGGTCCTCACACCACGGGTCATAGAGCTGAAGGGGTGCCCGGCCATCACACCGCGATTCATGGCACTGAAAGGGTGACCGGCTCACACCCCGGGTCATGGCAATGAATAGTTGCCCGGCCGTCACACCCCAGTTCATTGCTCTGTCCGGGTGCCCGGGCCTCACACCCCGTTCCATGGCACTAAAGGGATGCCAGACCCTCACACCCCGGCTCATGGCACTGAAGGGGTGCCCGGTCCTAAAGCCCCGGGTCATGTCACTGAAGAGGTGCCCGGTCCTCACACCCCTGGCCATGGCACTGAAGGTATGCCGGGCCCTCACACCCCTGGTCATAGAGCAAAACGAGTGCCCGGCCCTCACCCCCAGGGTCATGGGACTGAAGTGGTGCCCAGCCTTCACCCCCGGGGTCATGGCACTGAAGGAATGACCGGCCCTCACACCCCGGGTCATGGCACTGAAAGGGTTCCCGTCCCTCACACCCCGGGTCATGGTGCTGGACGGGTGCCCGGCCCTCACACCCCGGGTCATGTCACTGAAGGTGCCCGCCTCACACCCCAGGTCATGTCAACAAGGGTTGCCCGGCCCTCACACCCCGGGTCATGGCACTGAAGGGGTGCCTGGCGCTCACACCCCGGGTCATGATGCTGAAGGGGTGCCCGGCTTTCACACCCCGATTCATGGCACTGAAAGGGTGCCCGGCCCTCACACCCCAGGTTATGTCACTAAAGGGATGCCCGGCCCTCACACCCCGGGGCATGGTGCTGAATTGGTGCCCGGCTTTCACACCCGGATTCATGGCACTGAAAGGGTGCCCGGCCCTCACACCCCGGGTCATGGTGGCTGAGGGGTTCCCGGCCCTCACACCCGGGGTAATGGGGTTGAAGCGGTTTCCGGCCATCACACCCTGGGTCATGGTGCTGATGGGGTGCCCGGCCCTCACACCCCTGGTCATAGACCTAAACGAGTGCCCGGCCCTCACACCCCTGGTCATAGACCTAAACGAGCGCCCGGCCTTTGCACCCCGGGTCATGGGGCTGAAGGTGTGCCCAGCCCTCACACCCCGGGTCATGGCACTGAAGGAGTGACAGGCCCTCACACCCCGGGTTATGGCACTGAAAGGGTGCGCTGCCCACACATCTGGGTCATGTCATTGAAAGGGTGCCCGGCCCTCACACCCCGGTGTCATGTCACTGAAAGGTTGCCCGGCCCTCACACCACGGGTCATAGCACTGAAGGGGTGCCCGGCCCTCATACCCCGGATCAGGGTGCTGGAAGGGTGCCCGGCCCTCACACCCCGATTCATAGCTGAAGGGGTTGGCCCTCACACCCGGTCTGGTGCTGAGGTGCCCGGCCCTCCTGCGATTCATGGCACTGAAAGGGTGCCCGGCCCTCACACCCAAGTTCATGGCACTGAAGGGGTGCCTGTCCGTCAACCCGGTTCATGACACTGAAGGGGTGCCCGGCCTCACCTCCGGGTCATGGTGCTGGAAGGGTGCCGCCTCACACCCAAAGTTATGTCACTAAGGGGTGCCCGGCCCTTACACGGGTCATGTCACTGAAGGGTGCAGCCATCACACGGGAATGGACCTAAAGGGGTGCAGCCCTCACACCAGGGTCATGGGGTTGAAGCGGTTCCCGGTCCTCACACCACAGGTCATGGAGCTGAAGGGTGCCCGGTCATCACACCCAGGTCATGGCACTGAAGGGGTGCACAGCCCTCACACCCTGGGTCATGGAACTAATGGGTGCCCGGCCTCCACCCTGGTTATGGGTTGAAGGTTCCGGTCCTCACACCACTGGTCATAGAGCTGAAGGGGTGCCGGCCATCACACATGGTTCATTGGGGTGAAGGGGTGCCGGGCCTCACACCCCGGGTCTATGGCAATGTGAATAGGTGCCCGGCCGTCACACCCTGTTCATAGTTGTAAGGGGTGCCCGGGCCTCCACCCCGTTCCATGGCACTAAGGGTGCAGTCTCTCACACGGCTCATGGCACTGAAGGGGGGTGCAGGCCTCGCCCGGGTCATGTCACTGAATAGGTGCCCGGCCGTCACACCCTGGCCATGGCACTGAAGGTATGCGGGCCCTACACCCTGGTCGTAGGAGCCTAAACGAGTGCCCGGCACTCACCCCGGGTCATGGGGCTGAAGGTGCCCACCCCGGTCATTGGCACTGAAGGTGACCGGCCTCACACCCTGGTCATGGCACTGAAAGGGTTCACGGCCCTCATACCCGGGTCATGGTGCTGGGAGGGGTGCCTGGCCCTCACACCCCTGGTTCATGTCACTGAATTGGTGCCAGCCCTCCACCCCTGGTCATGTAATTGAAGGTTGCCCGGCCTCCACCCCTGGTGCTTGGCACTGAAGGGGTGCATGGCGCTCACACCCCGGGTCATGGTGCTGAGGGGTGCCTGGCTCACGGTTCATGGGGCTGAAGGGTTCTCGGCCTCACACCCGGGTCATGATGTTTGAGGGGTGCCCGCCCTCACACCCCGGGTCGTGGTGTTGAAGGTTCCTCGTATCACACGGGTCATGTTGCTGATGGGTGCCTAGCCCTCACACCCCGATTCTGGTACTGAAATCAGGCGGCCCTAAAACTCTGGGTCATGGTGCTGAGTGGGTGCCGGCTTTCACACCCGTTCGAGCACTGAAGGGGTTCCTGGCCCTCTTACACCGGGTTATGTGCTGAAGGGGTGCCTGTCCCTCACCAGGCATGTTGCTGAAGGGTGCCCGGCTTTCACCTGATTCATTTGCACTGAAGGGTGCTGTCACCCCTGTTCATGGTGGTGGGGTGCCCGGCCCTCCACCCCGGGTCATGGGGTGGGGGCCTCACACCCCGTTTCATGGTGCTGATAGGTGCCTGGCCCTCACACCTGGTTCTATGAGCACTGAGAAGTGCCAGGCCCTCACCCCTGGTCATGGAGCCTAGAGGAGTGCCGGCCTTTCACCCCCTGGTCCATATCACTGAAAAAATGCCCGGCCTCACACCTGGTCATAGCTCTGAAGGCGTGCCCGGCCTCATCACCCCGTTTCATCGAACTGAAAAAGGGTGCAGCCCTCCACACGTTTTGCTGAAGGGGTGCCCAGCCCTCACACCCCGGGTCATGGCACTGAAAGGGTGCCGCGGCCCTCACACCCCGGGTCATGGACCTAAGGGTGCCAGTCCCCTCACCCCACAGGTCATGGGGTTGAAGCAGTTCGCTCTCACACCCCTGGGTCTCGCCAGTGCTGGAGGGGTGCCCGGCCCTCCCCAACCGGTCATGTCACTGAAAGGGGTGTGGCCCCTCCACCACCCCGGAATTTTTGGCACTGAAAGGGTGCCTGGCCCTCACACCCCAGGTCTGTAAGTGCAGAAGGGTGCCCTTCACACGATTCATGCCACTGAAAGCGTCCCCAGCACTCACTCCCGGGTCATGGCACTTAAAGGATGCAAAACCCTCACCCCAGGTCATGGACCTAAAGGGGTGCCCAGCCCTCACCTGGATCCTGGGGTTGTGACAGTTCCCTTGCCCACCCAGGGTCATAATGCTGGAGGGTGCCCGTCCCTCACACCCCAGGTCATGGCACTGCAGGGTGTCAGCCTCCCGGTTGATGGTGCTGAAGGGATGCCCGGCTTTTCACCCCGATTCATGTTGATGGTGATGAAGGGATGCCCGGCTTTCACACCCCGATTCATGGCACTGAAAGGGTCCCCGGCCCTCAAACCCCGGGTCATGGTGTCTGAGGGGTGCCCGGCCCTCACGCCCCGGGTCATGTCACTAAAGGGGTGCCCGGCTCTCACACTCCGGGTCATGGGGTTGCAGCGTTTCCCGGCCCTCACACCCCGGGTTATGGTGCTGAAGGGGTGCCCGGCCCTCACACCCCGATTCTTGGCACTGAAATCGAGCCCGGTACTAACACCCTGGATCATGGTGCTGAAGGGGTACCCGGCCCTCACACCCCGGGTCATGGCACTGAAGGTGTGCCCGAACCTCACACCCCGGGTCATGGTGCTGGAGGTGTTCCCGAACCTCACACCCCGGGTCATGTTACTGAAAGGGTGTCCGGCCCTCAAACCCCGGGTCATGTCATTGAAGGGGTGCCCGGCCCTCACACCCTGGGTCATGGCACTGAAGGGGTTCCCGGCCCTCACACCCCGGGTCATGGTACTGGAGGGGTGCCCGGCCCTCACACCCCGGGTCATGACCACTGAAAGGGTGCCCGGCCCTCATCCCGGTTCATGTCAATGAAGGGGTGCCCAGCTCACACACCCCCGGTGATTTCACTGAAGGGGTGCTGGCCCTCACACCCCGGGTCATGGTACTGAAGGGATGCCCCGCCCTCACACCCCGGGTCATGGTGCTAATGGGGTGCCTGGCACTTACGCCCCGGGTCATGTGAAGAGGTGCCGAGCCCTCACACCCCGGTTCATAACAATGTAGGGGTGCCCTGCTCCCACACCCCGGCTCATGTCACTTATGGGGTGCCCGGCGCTCACACCCCGGGTCATGGTGCTGGAGGGGTGACGGCCCTGACTCCCCGGGTCAGGTGAAGAGGTGCCCGGCCCTGACACCCCGGGTCAAGTGAAGGGGTGCCCGGACCACACACCCTTTTTCAATGCACTATATGGGTGCCCGGCACTCACACCCCGTTTCATGGCATTTAAGGGTGCCCATCCCTCACAACCAGGTTAATGACACTGAAAGGTTGCCTGGCCCTCACACCCCAGGTCATGTCACTGAAGGGGAGCCAGGCCCTCACACCCCGGGTCATGGCACTGAAGGGGAGCCCGGCCGTCACACCCCGGTTCATGACACTGAAGGGGTGCCCGGCCTCACACTCCGGGTCATGGTGCTGGAGGGGTGCCCGGCCTTCACACCCCGGGCATGACACTGAAAGGTTGCCCGGCCCTCACACCCCAGGTCATGTCACTGAAGGGGTGCCCGGCCCTCACACCCCGGGTCATGGCACTGAAGGGGAGCCCGGCCGTCACACCCCGGTTCATGACACTGAAGGGGTGCCCGGCCCTCACACCCCGGGTCATGGTGCAGGAGGGGTGCCCGCCCCTCATACCCCGGGTCATGTCACTAAAGGGGTGCCCGGCCCTCACACCCCGGGTCATGTCACTGAAAAGGTGCACGGCCCTCACACCCCGCGTCATGGACCTAAAGGGGTGCCCAGACCTCACACCCTGGGTCATGGGGTTGAAGCGGTTCCTGGTCCTCACACCACGGGTCATGGACCTAAAGGGGTGCCCGGCCCTCACACCCCGGGTAATGGGGTTGAAGCGGTTCCCGGTCCTCACCCACGGGTCATGGAGCTGAAGGGGTGCTGGCCATCACACCCCGATTCATGGTACTGAAAGGGTGCCGGGCCCTCACACCCCGGGTCATGGCACTGAATAGGTGCTCGGCCTCACACCCCGGTTCATAGCTCTGTCGGGGTGCCCGGGCCTCCCACCCCTGGCCTCGGCACTGAAGGGGTGTCCGCCCGACGCCTGGGGTCATGTCACTGAAGGGGTGCCGCCCTCACACCCCGGGTCATGGTGACTGGGCGGTGCCCGGCCTTCACACCCCTGGCCATGGCACTGAAGGTATGCCCGGCCCTCACACCCCTGGTCATAGAGCTAAACGAGTGCCCGGCCCTCACCCCCCGGGGCATGGCACTGAAGGCGGGACCGGCCCTCACACCCCGGGTCATGGTACTGAAGGAGTGACCGGCCCTCACACCCCGGGTCATGGCACTGCAGGTATGCCCTGCCCTCACACCCGTGGTCATAGAGCTAAACGAGTGCCCGGCCCTCACCCCCCGGGTCATATCATTGAAGGGGTGCCCATCCCTCACACCCAGGGTCATATCACTGAAAAAATGCCCGGCCCTCATACCCCGGGTCATAGCTCTGAAGGCGTGCCCGGCCCTCATACCCCGGGTCATGGCACTGAAATGGTGCCCGTCTCTCACACCCCGTGTCATGTGAAGGGGTGCCCGGCCCTCACACTCTGGTTCATATCTCTGTAGGGGTGCCCGGCCCTCACATCCTGGCTCATGGCACTGAATGGTTGCCCGGCACTGACGTCCCGGGTCATGTCACTGAAGAGTGCACGGCCCTCACACCCCGGGTTATGGATCTAAAGGGATGCCCGGACCTCACACCCTGGGTCATGGGGTTGAAGCGGTTCCTGGTCCTCACACCCCGGTTCACAGCACTGTAGGGGTGCCTGGCCTTCACGCCCCGATTCATGGCACTGAAAGGGTGCCCGGCCCTCACAACCCTGGTTCATGACACTGAAGGGGTGCCCGGCCCTCACACCCAGGGTCATGGCACTGAAGGGGTGCGCGGCCCTCACACCGCGGGTCATGGACCTAAAGGGGTGCCCGGACCTCACCCTACGGGTCATGGGGTTGAAGCGGCCCGACCCTCACACCCCGGGTCATGGTGCTGGAGGGTGCCCGGCCCTCACACCCTGGGTCATGTCACTAAAGGGGTGCCCGGCCCTCACACCCCGGGTCATGTCACTGAAGGGGTTCACGGCCCTCACACCCCGGGTCATGGACCTAAAGGATTGCCCGGCCCTGACGCCCCGGGTCATGTCACTGAAGGGGTGCCCGGCCCTCACACCCCTATTCATGGCACTGAAGGGGTGACCGGCCCTCACAACCCGGTTCACAGCACTGTAGGGGTGCCCGGCCTTCACACCCCGTTTCATCGCACTGAAAGGGTGCCCGGCCCTCACACCCCGTTTCATGACACTGAAAGGGTGCCCGGCCCTCACACCCCGGGTCATGGCACTGAAAGGGTGCACGGCCCTCACACCCCGGGTCATGGACCTAAAGGGGTGCCCGGCCCTCACCCCACGGGTCATGGGGTTGAAGCGGTTACCGGCTCTCACACCCGGGGTCATGGTGCTGGAGGGGTGCCCGGCCCTCACAACCCGGTGTCATGTCACTGAAGGGGTGCTTGGCCCTCACACTCCGGGTCACGGCACTGAAAGGGTGCCTGGCCCTCACACCCCGGGTCATGGTGCTGAAGGGGTGCCCGGCTTTCACACCCCGATTCATGGCACTGAAAGCGTCCCCAGCAATCACTCCCCGGGTCATGGCACTTAAAGGATGCAAGGCCCTCACACCCCGGGTCATGGACCTAAAGGGGTGCCCAGCCCTCACACCACAGATCATGGGGTTGAAGCGGTTCCCGCCCCTCACACCCCGGGTCATGATGCTGGAGGGGTGCCCGTCCCTCACACCCCGGGTCATGGCACTGCAGGGGTGCCTGGCCCTCACACCCCGGTTCATGGTGCTGAAGGGATGCCCGGCTTTCACACCCCGATTCATGGCACTGAAAGGGTCCCGGCCCTCAAACCCCGGGTCATGGTGTCTGAGGGGTTCCTGGCCCTCACACCCCGGGTCATGTCACTAAAGGGGTGCCCGGCCCTCACACCCCGGGACATGGGGGCTGAAGTGTCTCTGCCCCCTCACACTCGGTCATAATGCTGGAGGGGTGCCCGTCCCTCACACCCCGGGTCATGGCACTGCAGGGGTGTCTGGCCCTCACACCCCGGTTGATGGTGCTGAAGGGATGCCCGGCTTTCACACCCCGATTCATGGCACTGAAAGGGTCCCGGCCCTCAAACCCCGGGTCATGGTGTCTGAGGGGTTCCTGGCCCTCACACTCCGGGTCATGTCACTAAAGGGGTGCCCGGCCCTCACACCCCGGGACATGGGGTTGCAGCGGTTCCCGGCCCTCACCCGGGTCGTGCTGGAGGGTGCCGCCCTCACCCGGGTCTGGCACTGCAGGGTGCCCGGCCCTCACACCCCGATTCTTGGCTGAAATCAGGCCGGCCCGCCCACCCCTGGATCATGGTGCTGAAGGGGTGCCTGGCCCTCACCCCGGAACATGGCACTGAAGGTGTGCCCGAACCTCACGGGTCATGGTGCTGGGTGAACCACCCCCGGATCATGTCACTGAAAGGGTGTCGGGCCTCAAACCCCAGGTCATGTCACTGAAGGGTGCCCGGCCCTCACACCCCGGGTCATGGCACTGGGGTTCCCGGCCCTCACACCCCGGTCATGGTTCTGGAGGGGTGCCGTCCCTCACACCCAGGGTCATGGCACTGCAGGGTGCAGCCCTCACACGGGTTATGTGCTGAAGGGTGCCGGCCCTCACACCCCGGGTCATGGCACTGAGGTGTGCCCGACCTCACACCCGGGTCATGGTGCTGGAGGTGTCCTCACACCCTGGGTCATGTCACTGAGGGTGTCCGGCCTCAAACCCCGGGTCATGTCATTGAGGGGTGCCCGCCTCACAGGTCATGGCACTGAAGTGGTTCCCAGCCCTCACACCCCGGGTCATGGTGGTGGAGGTGCCGTCCACCCAGGGTCATGGCACTGCAGGGGTGCCTGGCCTGGGTTATGGTGCTGATGGTGCCTGCCTCACCCCGGTTGCTGGCACTGAAAATCAGGCCGGCCCTAACACCCTCGATCATGGTGCTGAAGGGTGCCCGGCCCTCACACCCCCGGGTCATGGCACTGAAGGTTTGCCCAGACCTCACACGGGTCATGGTGCTGGAGGTGTGCCCGAACCTCACACCCGGGTCATATCACTGAAAGGGTGTCGGCCCTCAAACCCGGGTCATGTCATTGAAGGGGTGCCCGGCCTCACACCCCGGGTCATGGCACTGAAGTGGTTCGGGCCTCACACCCCAGGTCATGGTGCTGGAGGGTGCCCAGCCCTCACACCCGTCATGACAATGAAGGGTTCGGCCCTCACCCTGGGTCATTGCTGGAGGGTGCCGGCCCTCACCCGGTCTGACACTGAAGGGGTTCCGGCCCTCACACCCCGGTCATGGTGCTGGAGGGTGCCCGGCCCTCACACCCCAGGTCATGTCACTGAAAGGGTGCCCGGCCCTCATCGGGTTATGTCAATGAGGGGTGCCCAGCTCTCACCCCGGTGATTTCACTGAAGGTGCCTGGCCCTCACACCTGGGTCATGGTACTGAAGGGGTGCCCTGCCCTCTCACACCCCGGGTCATGGTGCTAATGGGGTGCCTGGCCCTTACACCCCGGGTCATGTGAAGGGTGCCCGGCCTCACACCCGGTTCATAACACTCCAGGGGTGCCCTGCCCCCCACCCTGGCTCATGTCGCCATGGGGTGCCAGCTCACACCCGGGTCATGGTGCTGGAGGTGCCCGGCCCTCACACCCCGATTCTTGGCACTGAAATCCCAGGCCGCCACTATCTGGGT
>NW_024733768.1:0-13157 GCF_018991925.1 Homarus americanus
ATGAGGGGACTTTGTTACACTCGATCAGCGGATTTTGTTATACTCGAACAGGGGACTTTATTATACTGGATCAGGGGACGTTATTATACTCGATCAGGGGACTTTGTTATACTCGATCAGGGGGCTTTGTTATACTCGATCAGTGGGCTTTGTTATAAATGATCAGGGGACTTTGTTATACTCTATCAGGGCACTTTGTTATACTCGATCAGGTATCTTTGTTATACTCGTTCAGGTGGCTTAGTTATACTCGTTCAGGGGGCTTTGTTATATTCGTTCAGGTGACTTTGTTATACTCGATCAGGGGACTTTGTTATTCTCGATCAAGAGACTTTCTTATACTCGATGAGGGATCTTTTTATACTTGATCAGTGGACTTTATTATACTCGATCAGGGGACTTTAATATACTCGATCAGGGGACTTTGCTATACTCGATCAGGGGGCTTTGTTATACTCTATCAGGGGACGTTGTTATACTCGATCAGAGGACTTTGATATACTCGATCAGGGGACTTTGTTATACTCGATCAGGGTCTTTTGTTTACTCGTTAAGGGGCATTTGTTATACTCGATCAGGGGGACTTTGTTATACTCGATCAGGGGCCTTTGGTATATACTGATCAGGGGCCTTTGTTATACTCGATCAGGGGCCTTTGTTGCGCCATAATCAGGGGGCTTTGTTATACTCGATCAGGGGGCTTTGTTATACTCGATTAGGGGGCTTTGTTATACTCGATGAGGGGCCTTTGTTATACTCGATCAGGGTACTTTGTTATACTCGATCAGGGGCCTATGTTATACTCGATCAGGGGACTTTGTTATACTCAATCAGGGGACTTTGTTATACTCGATTAGGGGCCTTCGTTATACTCGATCGGGGGACTTTGTTATACTCGATCAGGGACTTTCTTATACTCGATCAATGGGCCTTTGTTATACTCGATCAGGGGACGTTATTATACTCGATCAGGGGACTTTGTTATACTCGATGACGGGCCTTTGTTATACTCGATCAGGAGACTTTGTTACACTCGATCAGGGGACTTTTTTGTACTCGATGAGGGGAATTTGTTATACTCGATCAGGTGACGTTATTATACTCGATAAGGGGACTTTGTTGCGCATACTCGATCAGGGGACTTTGTTATACTCGACCAGGGGACTTTGTTATACACGATCAGGGGACTTTTGTATGCTCGACCAGAGGACTTTGTTATATTTGATCAAAGGATATGTTATACTCTATCAGGGGACTTTGTTATACTCAAGCAGGGGACTTTGTTATACTCGATCAGAGGACTTTGTTATACTCGATCAGGGGACTTCGTTATACTCGATCAGGGGACTTTGTCTTACTCGATTAGGGGCCTTTGTTATCCTCGATGAGGGGGCCTTGTTATACTCGCCCATCGGACTTTGCAATACTCGACCAGGGGACTTTGTTATACTCGATCAGGGGACGTTATTATACTCGATTAGGGGACTTTGTTATACTCGATGAGGGGCCTTTGTTATACTCGATCAGGGGACTTTGTTACACTAGATCAGGGGACTTTTTTGTACTCGATCAGGGGAATTTCTTATACTCGATCAGGTGGCGTTATTATACTCTATAAGGGGACTTTGTTATACTCGATGAGGGGCCTTTGTTATACTCGATCAGGGGACTTTGTTATACTCGATCAGGGGACTTTGTTGTCCTCGATCATGGGGCTTTGTTGTACTCGATGAGGGGCCTTGTTATACTCAATCAGGGGACTTTGTTATACTCGATGAGGGCCTGTTATATACTCGATCAGGGGGACTTTGTTATACTCGATCAGGGGACTTTGTTATACTCGATGAGGGGGCTTTGTTATACTCGATCAGGGGACTTTGTTATACTCGATAGGGCTTTTATACTCAATCAGGGACTTTGTTATACTCGATCAGGGACTTTGTTGTATGATGAGGGGCCTTTGTTATACTCGATCAGGGGGCTTTGTTATACTCGATGAGGGGGCTTTATTATACTTGATCAGGGGTCTTTGTTATACTCGATCAGTGGACTTTGTTATACTCGATCAGGGGACTTTGTTACACTCGATCAGGGGACTTTGTTACACTCGATCAGGGGATTTTGTTATACTCGATCAGGGGACTTTATTATACTGGATCAGGGGACGTTATTATACTCGATCAGGGGACTTTGTTATACTCGATCAGGGGGCTTTGTTATACTCGATCAGTGGGCTTTGTATACTCGATCAGGGGACTTTGTTATACTCTATCAGGGCACTTTGTTATACTCGATCAGGTATCTTTGTTATTTTCGTTCAGGGGGCTTAGTTATACTCGTTCAGGGGGCTTTGTTATATTCGTTCAGGTGACTTTGTTATACTCGATCAGGGGACTTTGTTATTCTCGATCAGGAGACTTTCTTAAACTCGATGAGGGATCTTTTTATACTTGATCAGTGGACTTTGTTATACTCGATCAGGGGACTTTAATATACTCGATCAGGGGACTTTGCTATACTCGATCAGGGGGCTTTGTTATACTCTATCAGGGGACGTTGTTATACTCGATCAGGGGACTTTGATATACTCGAATCAGGGGACTTTGTTATACTCGATCAGGGGTCTTTGTTTTACTCGATAAGGGGCCTTTGTTATACTCGATCAGGGGACTTTGTTATACTCGATCAGGGGCCTTTGGTATACTCGATCAGGGGCCTTTGGTTATACTCGATCAGGGGCCTTTGTTATACTCGATCAAGGGGCTTTGTTATATACTCGATCAGGGGCTTTGTTATACTCGATTAGGGGGCTTTGTTATACTCGATGAGGGGCCTTTGTTATACTCGATCAGGGTCCTTTGTTATACTCGATCAGGGGCCTTTGTTATACTCGATCACGGGACATTTGTTATACTCAATCAGGGGACTTTGTTGCTACTCGATTAGGGGCCTTTGTTATACTCGATCAGGGATTTTGTTATACTCGATCAGGGGACTTTCTTATACTCGATCAGGGGCCTTTGTTATACTCGATCAGGGGACGTTATTATACTCGATCAGGGGACTTTGTTATACTCGATCAGGTGACGTTATTATACTCGATAAGGGGACTTTGTTATTCTCGATCAGAGGACCTTGTTATACTCGATCAGGGGACTTTGTTGTACTCGATCAGGGGGCTTTTTGTACTCGATGAGGGGCCTTGTTATACTCGATAAGGGGCCATTGTTATACTCGATCAGGGTCTTTGTTATACTCGATGAGGGGCCTTTGTTATGTTTGATCAGTTGACTTTGTTATACACAATCAGGGGACTTTGTTATGCTCGATCAAGGGGCTTTGTTATACTCGATCAGTGGACTTTGTTATACTCGATCACGGGACTTTGTTATACTCGATGAGGGGCCTTTGTTTAACTCTATCAGATGACTTTGTTATACTGGATCTAGGGACTTTGTTATACTCGATGAGGGCCTTTGTTATACTCGATCGGGGGACTTTGTTATACTCGATCAGGGGACTTTGTTATACTCGATGAGGAGCCTTTGTTACAGTCGATCAGGGGACTTTGTTATACTCGATAAGGGGCCTTTGTTATACTCAATCAGGGGTCTTTGTTATACTCGATCAGGGGACTTTGTTGTACTTGATGAGGGGCCTTTGTTATACTCGATCAGGGGGCTTTGTTATACTCGATGAGGGGGCTTTGTTATACTTGATCAGGGGTCTTTGTTGTACTCGATCAGTGGACTTTGTTATACTCGATCAGGGGACTTTAATATACTCGATCATTGGACTTTGCAATACTCGATGAGGGGGCTTTGTTATGTTTGATTAGGGGACTTTGTTATACTCGATCAGGGGCCTTTGTTATACTCGATGAGGAGCCTTTGTTACACTCGATCAGGGGAATTTGTTATACTCGTAAGGGGCCTTTGTTATACTCGATCAGGGGACTTTGTTATACATGATCAGGGGACTTTGTTATACTCGATCAGGGGATTTTGTTATACACGATGAGGGGCTTTGTTATTCTTGATGAGGGGACTTTGTTATACTCGATGAGGGGCCTTTGCTGTACTCGATGAGGGGCCTTTGTTATACTCGATGAGGGGGCTTTGTTATACTCGATCAGGGGACGTTATTATACTCTATCAGGGGACTTTGTTATACTCGATCAGGGATCTTTGTTATACTCGATCAGTGGACTTTGCTATATTCGATCAGGGAAGTTTGTTATACTCTATCAGGGGACTTTGTTATCCTCGATCAGGGGACTTTATTATACTCTATCAGGGGACTTTGTTATACTCGATCAGGGATCTTTGTTATACTCGATCAGTGGACTTTGCTATATTCGATCAGGAAAGTTTGTTATACTCTATCAGGGGACTTTGTTATCCTCGATCAGGGGACTTTATTATACTCTATCAGGGGACTTTGTTATACTCGATCAGGGATCTTTGTTATACTCGATCAGTGGACTTTGCTATATTCGATGAGGGACGTTTGTTATACTCTATCAGGGGACTTTGTTATACTCGATCACGGATCTTTGTTATCCTCGTTCAGGGAGCTTTGTTCTACTCGATCAAGGGTCTTTGTTATACTTGATCACGGGACTTTGTTATGCTCGATCAGGGGCTTTTGTTATACTTGATGAGGGAGCTTTGTTATACTCGATCAGGGGGGCTTTGTTATACTTGATTAGGGGACTTTGTTATACTCGATCAGGGATCTTTGTTTTACACGTTCAGGGGTCTTTGTTATACTCGTTGAGGGGACTTTGTTATACTCGATCAGGGGACTTTGTTATACTCGATCAGGAGACATTCTTTTACTCGATGAGGGGACTTTGCTATACTCGATGAGGGGCCTTTGTTATACTCGATCAGTAGACTTTAATATACTCGAACAGGGGACTTTGCTATACTCGATGAGGGGCCTTTGTTATACTCGATGAGGGGACTTTGTTATACTCGATCAGGGGCCTTTGTTATACTCGATTAGGGGACTTTGTTATACTCAATCAGGGGACTTTGTTATACTCGATAAGGGGACTTTGTTTTACTCGATGAGGGGGCTTTGTTATACTTGATGAGGGGACTTTCTTATACTCGATCAGGGGACTTTCTTATGCTCGATCAAGTGGCTTTGTTATACTCGATGAGGGGCCTTTGTTTTACTCTACTAGGGGACTTTGTTATACTCGACCAGGGGCTTTGTTGTACTCGATCAGGGGCCTTTGTTGTACTCGATCAGGGGCGTGTGTTATACTCGATAAGGGGCCTTTGTTATAATCGATTAGGGGACTTTGTTATGCTCGATCAGGGGACTTTGTTATACTCGACGAGGGGCCTCTGTTATACTCAATCAGGGGACTTTGTTACACTCGATCAGGGGTATTTGTTTTACTCGATAAGGTGGACTTTGTTATACTCGATAAAGGGACTTTGTTATACTCAATCAGGGGCCTTTGTTATACTCGAACAGGAGCCTTTGTTATAGTCGATGAGGGGGCTTTGTTATACTTGATGAGGGGGCTTTGTTATACTCGATGAGGGGGCTTTGTTATACTCGATCAGGGGACTTTGTTATACTCGATAAGGGGACATTGTTATACTCGATCAGGGGACTTTGTTATACTCGATCAAGGGACGTTATTATATACTCGATCAGGGGACTTTGTTATACTCGATCAGGGGCCTTTGTTATATACTCGATCAAGGGACTTTTGTTATACTCGATCAGGGGACTTTGTTATACTCGACGAGGGCCTTTGTTATATACTCGATGAGGAGCCTTTGTTATACTCGATCAGAATTTGTTATACTCGATCAGGGGACTTTGTTATACTCGATCAGGGGACATTGTTATACTCGATCAGGGATCTTTGTTATACTCGATCAGTTGACTTTGCTATTTTCGATCAGGGAAGTTTGTTATACTCTATCAGGGGACTTTGTTATACTCGATCAGGGATCTTTGTTATCCTCGTTCAGGGGGCTTTGTTAACTCGGTCAGGTGACTTTGTTATACTCGATGAGGGGCTTTGTTATACTCTATCAGGGGACTTTGTTATACTCTATCAGGGCACTTTGTTATACTCGATCAGGGATCTTTGTTATACTCGTTCAGGGGGCTTTGTTATACTCGGTCCAGGTGACTTTGTTATACTCGATGAGAGGGCTTTGTTATACTCTATCAGGGGACTTTGTTTTACTCGATCAGGGATCTTTGTTATACTCGTTCAGGGGGCTTTGTTATACTCGATCAGGGAACTTTGTTATACTCGATTAAGGGACTTTGTTATATTTGATCAGGGGACTTTGTTTTACTCGATCAGGGGACTTTGTTATACTCGATCAGGCGACTTTGTTATACTCGATCAGGGGACTTTGTTATTTTCGATGAGGGGGCTTTGTTATACTCGATTAGGGGACTTTGTTATACTCGATCAAAGGACTTTTTTATACCCGTTCAGTGGACTTTGTTTTACTCGATCAGGGGACTTTGTTATACTCGATCAGGCGACTTTGTTATACTCGATGAGGGGACTTTGTTATTTTCGATGAGGGAGCTTTGTTATACTCGATTAGGGGACTTTGTTATACTCGATCAAAGGACTTTTTATACCCGTTCAGTGGACTTTGTTTTACTCGATCAGGGGACTTTGTTATACTCGATCAGGCGACTTTGCTATACTCGATCAGGCGACTTTGTTATACACGATTAGGGGACTTTGTTATACTCGATCAGGGGACTCTGTTATACTCGATTAAGGGGCTTTGTTATACTTGATCAGGGGACTTTGTTATACTCGATCAGGGGCCTTTGTTGTACTCGATGAAGGGCCTTTGTTATACTCGATCAGGGGACTTTGTTATAGTTGATCAGGGCAGATCATTGGACTTTGTTATACTCGATCAGGGGACTTTAATATACTCGATCAGGGGACTTTGCTATACTCTATGAGGGGCCTTTGTTATACTCGATTAGGGGCCTTTGTTATACTCGATCAGGGGACTTTGTTATACTCGACCAGGGGCCTTTGTTACACTCGATCAGAGGCCTTTGTTATACTCGATCGGGGGACTTTGTTATACTCGATCAGAGGACTTTGTTATACTCGATGAAGGGGCTTTGTTGTACTCGATCAAGGGCCTTTGTTATACTCGATAAGGGGCCATTGTTATACTCGATCAGGGAAATTTGTTATACTCGATAAGGGGACTTTGTTATAATCGATGAGGGGGCTTTGTTATACTTGATCAGGGGACTTTGTTATACTCGATCAGGGGTCTTTGTTATGCTCGATGAGGGGTCTTTGTTTTACTCTATCAGATGACTTTGTTATACTTTGATCTGGGGACTTTGTTTTACTCGATCAGGTGACCTTGTTTTACTCAATCAGGGGACTTTGTTATACTCGATCAGGAAGCTTTGTTATACTCGATCAAGAGACTTTGTTATACTCGACCAGGGGCCTTTGTTATACTAGATCAGGGGCCTTTGTCATACTCGATAAGGGGACTTTGTTATTCTTGATAAGGGGCCTTTGTCATACTCGATAAGGGGACTTTGTTATTCTTGATGAGGAGCCTTTGTTATACTCGATGAGGGGACTTTTTATACTCGATCAGGGGACATTGTTATACTCGATGAGGGGACATTGTTATACTCGATGAGGAGCCTTTGTTATACTCGATCAGGGAACTTTGTTATACTCGATCAGGGAACCTTATTGTACTCGTTCAGGGGGCTTTGTTGTACTCGATGAGGGGCCTTGTTATACTCGATAAGGGGCCATTGTTATACTCGATCAGGGGACTTTGTTATACTCGATGAGGGGCCTTTGTTATGTTTGATCAGGGGACTTTAATATACTCGATCATTGGACTTTGCAATACTCGATGAGGGGGCTTTGTTATGTTTGATCAGGGGACTTTGTTATACTCGATCAGGGGACTTTGTTGTTCTTGATGAGTGGCCTTAGTTATACTCGATTAGGGGGCTTTGTTATACTCGATCAGGGGGCTTTGTTATACTTGATCAGAGGTCTTTGTTATACTCGATCAGTGGACTTTGTTATACTCGATCAGGGGCCTTTGTTATGCTCACGATCCAGGCGGCTGTATACTCGATGAGGGGCTTTGTTTTTACTCTACTAGGGGACTTTGTTATACTCGATCAAGGACTTTGTTATATACTCGACACAGGGGCCTTTTTTGTACTCGATCAGGGGGTCTTTGTTGTACTCGATCAGGGGCGTGTTATCCTCGATAAGGGGCCTTTGGTATAATCGATTAGGGACTTTGTTATGCTCGATCAGGGGACTTTGTTATACTCGATGAGGGGCCTCTGTTATACTCGATCAGGGGACTTTGTTACACTCGCTCAGGGGTATTTGTTTTACTCGAAAAGGTGGACTTTGTTATACTCGATAAGGGGACTTTGTTATACTCAATCAGGGGCCTTTGTTATACTCGAACAGGAGCCTTTGTTATACTCGATGAGGGGGCTTTATTATACTCGATGAGGGGGCTTTGTTATACTCGATGAGGGGGCTTTGTTATACTCGATCAGGGGACTTTGTTACCTCGATAAAGGGACTTTGTTGTACTCGATCAGGGGGACTTTTGTTATATACTACTCGATCAAGGGGACGTTATTATACTCGATCAGGGGACATTGTTATACTCGATCAGGGGCCTTTGTTATACTCGATCAAGGGGACTTTGTTATACTCGATCAGGGGACTTTGTTATACTCGATGAGGGGCCTTTGCTATACTCGATGAGGTGCCTTTGTTATACTCGATCAGGGGACTTTGTTATACTCGATCAGGGGCTTTGTTATACTCGATCAGGGGACTTTGTTATACTCGATCAGGGATCTTTGTTATACTCGATAAGTGGACTTTGCTATTTTCGATTAGGGAAGTTTCTTATACTATACTAGGGGACTTTGTTATACTCGATCAGGGATCTTTGTTATCCTCGTTCAGGGGGCTTTTTTATACTCGGTCAGGTGACTTTGCTATACTCGATGAGGGGCTTTGTTATACTCTAGCAGGGGACTTTGTTATACTCTATCAGGGCACTTTGTTATACTCGATCAGGGATCTTTGTTATACTCGTTCAAGGGGCTTTGTTATACTCGGTCAGGTGACTTTGTTATACTCGATGAGGGGCGTTGTTATACTCTATCAGGTGGCTTTGTTATACTCGATCAGGGATCTTTGTTATACTCGTTCAGGGGGCTTTGTTATACTCGATCAGGGAAATTTTTTATACTCGATTAAGGGGCTTTGTTATATTTGATCAGGGGACTTTGTTTTACGCGATCAGGGGACTTTGTTATACTCGATCAGGCGACTTTGTTATACTCGATCAGGGGACTTTGTTATACCCGATCCGTGGACTTTGTTTTACTCGATCATTGGACTTTGTTATACTCGATCAGGGGACCTTAATATACTCGATCAGGGGACTTTGCTATACTCGATGAGGGGCCTTTATTATACTTGATTAGGGGCCTTTGTTATACTCGATCAGGGGACTTTGTTATACTCGACCAGGGGCCTTTGTTATACTCGATCAGGGGACTTTGTTATACACAATCAGGGGACTTTGTTATACTCAATCAGGGGCCTTTGTTATACTCGATCGGGAGACTTTGTTATACTTGATCAGAGGACTTTGTTATACTCGATAAAGGGGCTTTGTTATACTCGATAAGGGGCCATTGTTATACTCGATCAGGGAAATTTGTTATACTCGATAAGGGGACTTTGTTATACTCGATGAGGGTGCTTTGTTATACTTGATCAGGGGACTTTGTTATACTCGATCAGGGGACTTTGTTATGCTCGATGAGGGGCCATTGTTTTACTCTATCAGATGACTTTGTTATACTTTGATCTGGGGACTTTGTTTTACTCGATCAGGTGACCTTGTTTTACTCAATCAGGGGACTTTGTTATACTCGATCAGGGGCCTTTGTTATACTCGATCAGGTGATTTTGTTATACTCGATCAGGGGACTTTGTTTTACTCGATCAGGGGACTTTGTTATACTCGACCAGGGGCCTTTGTTATACTGGATCAGGGGCCATTGTCATACTCGATAAGGGGACTTTGTTATTCTTGATGAGGGGCCTTTGTTATAATCGACGAGGGGACTTTTTATACTCGCTCAGGGGACATTGCTATACTCGATGAGGGACTTTGTTATACTCGATGAGGAGCCTTTGTTATACTCGATCAGGGGAATTTGTTATACTCGATCAGAGTACTTTGTTGTACTCGATCAGGTGGCTTTGTTGTACTCGATGAGGGGCCTTGTTATACTCGATAAGGGGCCATTGTTATACTCGATCAGGGGACTTTGTTATACTCGATGAGGGGCCTTTGTTATGTTTGATCAGGGGACTTTGTTATACTCGATCAGGGGACTCTGTTATTCTCGATCAAGGGGCCTTTGTTTTACTCTATCAAATGACTTTGTTATACTGGATCTAGGGACTTTGTTATACTCGATCAGGGTTCTTTGTTATTCTTGATCAGGGGACTTTGTTATACTCGATCAGGGGACTTTGTTATACTCGATCGGGGGACTTTGTTATACTCGATCAGGGGCCTTGGTTTTACTCTATCAAATGACTTTGTTATACTGGATCTAGGGACTTTGTTATACTCGATCAGGGTTCTTTGTTATTCTTGATCAGGGGACTTTGTTATACTCGATAAGGGGCCTTTGTTGCCTCGATGAGGGGCCTTTGTTATACTCGATCAGGGGACTTTGTTATACTCGACCAGGGGCCTTTGTTATACTCGATCAGGGGACTTTGTTATACACAATCAGGGGACTTTGTTATACTCGATCAGGGGCATTTGTTATACTCGATCGGGGGAATTTGTTATACTCGATGAAGGGGCTTTGATGTACTCGATCAAGGGCCTTTGTTATACTCGATAAGGGGCCATTGTTATACTCCATCAGGGAAATTTGTTATACTCGATAAGGGGACTTTGTTATAATCGATGAGGGGACTTTGTTATACCTGATCAGGGGACTTTGTTATACTCGATTAGGGGACTTTGTTATGCTCGACGAGGGGCCTTTGTTTTACTCTATCAGATGACTTTGTTATACTTTGATCTGGGGACTTTGTTTTACTCGATCAGGGGACCTTGTTTTACTCAATCAGGGGACTTTGTTATTCTCGATCATTGGGCTTTGTTATACTCGATCAGGGGATTTTGTTATACTCGGTCAGGGGACTTTGTTTTACTCGATTAGGGGACTTTGTTATACTCGACCAGGGGCCTTTGTTATACTGGATCAGGGGCCTTTGTCATACTCGATCAGTTTTCTTTGTTATTCTTGAACAGGGGACTTTGTTATACTCGACCAGGGGCCTTTGTTGTACTCGATAAGGGGCAGTTGTTATACTCGATTAGGGGACTTTGTTATACTCGATCAGGGGACTTTGTTATACTTGATCAGGGCGCTTTGTTTTACTCGATGAGGGGACTTTGTTATACTCGATTAGGGGGCTTTGTTATACTTGATCAGGGGACTTTGTTATACTAGATGAGTGGACTTTGTTATACTCGATGAGGGGACTTTGTCATACTCGATCAGGGGAATTTGTTATACTCGATCAGGTGACTTTGTTTTACTCGATCAGGGGACTTTGTTATACTCGATCAGGTGACTTTGTTATAGTTAATCAGGGCAGATTAGTGGACTTTGTTATACTCGATGAGGGACTTTAAAATACTCGATCAGGGGACATTGCTATACTCGATGAGGGGACTTTGTTATACTCGATCAGGGGAATTTGTTATACTCGATCAGGGGCCTTTGTTATACTCGATAAGGGCCTTTGTTATACTCGATGAGGGGACTTTGTTATACTCAATCAGGGGAATTTGTTATACTCGACCAGGGGACTTTGTTATACTCGATGAGGGGGCTTTGTTTTACTCTATCAGGGGACTTTGTTATACTCGTTCAGGGGAATTTGTTATCTTCGATCAGGGGACTTTGTTATACGCGATCAGGAGACTTTCTTATTCTCAATTAGAGGACTTTGTTATACTCGATGAGTGGACTTTGTTATACTCGATCAGGGGAATTTGCTATACCCGATCAGGGGACTTTGATATACTCGATCAGCGGACTTTGTTATACTCTATCAGGGGACTTTGTTATACTCGATCAGGGGACTTTGTTATAGTTGATCAGGGCAGATTAGTGGACTTTGTTATACTCGATGAGGGACTTTAAAATACTCGATCAGGGGACATTGCTATACTCGATGCGGGGACTTTGTTATACTCGATAAGGGGACTTTGTTATACTCGATGAGGGGACTTTTTATACTCGATCAGGGGACTTTGCTATACTCGATCAGGGGACTTTGCTATACTCGATCAGGGGGCTTTGTTATACTCGATAAGGGGCCTTTATTATACTCGATGAGGGGACTTTGTTATTCTCACTTAGGGGAATTTGTTATACTTGATCAGGGGACTGTTATACTTGACCAGGGGATTTTGTTATACTCGATGAGGGGCTTTGTTATTCTTGATGAGGGGACTTTGTTATACTCGATCAGGGGCCTTTGTTGTACTCGATGAGGGGCCTTTATTGTACTCGATCAGGGGCCTTTGTTGTACTCGATCACAGGACTTTTTTATACTCGATCATGGGCCTTTATTACACTCGATCAGGAAACTTTGTTATACTCGATAAGGGGCCTTTGTTATACTCGATCAGGGATCTTTGTTATACTCGTTCAAGGGGCTTTGTTATACTCGGTCATGTGACTTTGTTATACTCGATGAGGGGGCTGTGTTATACTCTATCAGGGGACTTTGCTATACTCGATCAGGGAAGTTTGTTATACTCGATAAGGGGCCTTTGTTATACTCGAGGAGGGGACTTTGTTATACTCGATCAAGGGAATTTGTTATACTCGATCAGGGGACTTTGTTTTACTCGATCAGGGGACTTTGTTATACTCGATCAGGGGACTTTGTTATAGTTGATCAGGGCAGATTAGTGGACTTTGTTATACTCGATGAGGGACTTTAAAATACTCGATCAGGGGACATTGATATACTCGATGAGGGGACTTTGTTATA
>NW_024733769.1:0-14817 GCF_018991925.1 Homarus americanus
CTCTCTCACCAACGTACCTTGCTCTCCCAGGCACCCGTTGTACATACTACATAGTTCTGGCACTTTACAAATGGCACTCCTCGCCTGAAAGGCCACCATGAATCACCAGCAACACCAGGTGACTTTCCACTGGCACTACTGTTTGAACCTGCTTTGTGGGTCTTGCTATCTGGCACTACTGTTTTTGCTCTGTTCGTTGGCTTGTCTGTATGGTGCTTTTGTTAGACCATTGTTGTTACATCACTACTGGCACTATTGTTTTGGTCTGTTCCGTGGGTTGTCTGTAGGGTGCTTTTGTTAGACCATTGTTGTTACATCACTACTGGCACTATTGTTTTGGTCTTTTCCGTGGCTTGTCTGTATGGTGCTTTTGTTAGACCATTGTTGTTACATCACTACTGGCACTATTGTTTTGCTCTGTTCCGTGGCTTGTCTGTAGGGTGCTTTTGTTAGACCATTGATGTTACATCACTACTGGCACTATTGTTTTGGTCTGTTCCGTGGCTTGTCTGTAGGGTGCTTTTGTTAGACCACTGTTGTTACATCACTACTGGCACTATTGTTTTGGTCTGTTCCGTGGCTTGTCTGTAGGGTGCTTTTGTTAGACCACTGTTGTTACATCACTACTGGCACTATTGTTTTGGTCTGTTCCGTGGCTTGTCTGTATGGTGCTTTTGTTAGACCATTGTTGTTACATCACTACTGGCACTATTGTTTTGGTCTGTTCGTTGGTTTGTCTGTAGGGTGCTTTTGTTAGACCATTGTTGTTACATCACTACTGGCACTATTGTTTTGGTCTTTTCCGTGGCTTGTCTGTATGGTGCTTTTGTTAGACCATTGTTGTTACATCTATGGCACTATTGTTTTTGCTCTGTTCGTTGGTTTGTCTGTATGGTGCTTTTGTTAGACCAATGTTGTTACATCACTACTGGCACTATTGTTTTGGTCTGTTCCGTGGCTTGTCTGTAGGGTGCTTTTGTTAGACCATTGTTGTTACATCACTACTGGCACTATTGTTTTGGTCTGTTCATTAGGTTGTCTGTAGGGTGCTTTGTTAGACCATTGTTGTTACATCACTACTGGCACCATTGTTTTGGTCTGTTCCATTGGCTTGTCTGTATGGTGCTTTTGTTAGACCATTTTATTTGTTACATCATACTGGCACTATTGTTTTGGTCTGTTCATTTGGGTTGTCTGTAGGGTGCTTTTGTTAGACCATTGTTGTTACATCACTACTAACTATTGTTTTTAAGTCTGTTCATTGGCTTGTCTGTAGAGATTGCTTTTGTTAGACCATTGTTGTTACATCACTACTGCTTTTATTGTTTGATTATTCCGTGGGTTGTCTGTAGAGGGTGCTTTTGTTAGACCATTGTTGTTACATCACCTACTGGCACTATTGTTTTGAGTGTTCGTGGGTTGTCTGTAGAGATTGCTTTTTGTTAGACCATTGTTGTTACATCACTACTGGTACTATTGTTTTGGTGTTCCGTGAGCGTCTTGTCAGGTACTTTTGTTAGACCATTGTTGTTACATCACTACTGGCACTATTGTTTTGGTCTGTTCCGTGGCTTGTCTGTATGGTGCTTTTGTTAGACCATTGTTGTTACATCACTACTGGCACTATTGTTTTGGTCTGTTCCTTGGCTTGTCTGTATGGTGCTTTTGTTAGACCATTGTTGTTACATCACTACTGGCACTATTGTTTTGGTCTGTTCCGTGGGTTGTCTGTATGGTGCTTTTGTTAGACCATTGTTGTTACATCACTACTGGCACTATTGTTTTGGTCTGTTCGTTGGCTTGTCTGTATGGTGCTTTTGTTAGACCATTGTTGTTACATCACTACTGGCACTATTGTTTTGGTCTGTTCCGTGGCTTGTCTGTATGGTGCTTTTGTTAGACCATTGTTGTTACATCACTACTGGCACTATTGTTTTGGTCTGTTCTGTGGCTTGTCTGTATGGTGCTTTTGTTAGACCATTGTTGTTACATCACTACTGGCACTATTGTTTTGGTCTGTTCCGTGGGTTGTCTGTATGGTGCTTTTGTTAGGCCACTGTTGCATCATCACTGACACTACTCTCTACAATGGTATAATTTATATTTTGGAAAGAAGAACTTACAGATAATAAGCTTAATCTTCCTGCAAAAGATAACTACAAGAACCCCTAAGTAGAGGAACGATTTGAACATGAGGTCGACATTTCACTGAGACTACTGCATCTTTACATGTCCTTTCCCCCAGGTACGAGGAAAAACACGATGCTAGGATTTGTTCTTTGATAATCCTCACCGAGAAATGTTTTAGTAACAAGGATTTGGGAGGATTGTCGTAACGCTAATCTCGAGCTTTTGATAGATTTAAGAGTAAAGAATAACCCCTCTAACAGGCCTCGTGTCTAGTCGTTGTTTATTGAGTATTATGTAGATTCTGGTCGTGCGTAGTGAGGGTGGACATCAAACTACAATGGCACATCGACTTGGTTCACTTTCAGCTGACCGTCGCTCCTCTGTTCAAGGTTTTTTTTTTTTTTACTGTACTAAACTATACGACGTAACCTAATGCAGCGTTTGACACGAGTTGTACATCATTATGTTCCCTCTATGTAAAGATAAAAGACTTATTTTAGCGGATTATTGCCGACCAGAGGTGTGCTGTGGCTGAGTAGATACAATTCTCGCTTCATATTCCTAGGATTATTGGCTTGCACTTAGTGGATTCCCAGTTCACCCATCTGTGAATTGGTACCTAACTTTGCATCTGGGGAAAGTGGGTGATTTTTAGTATACAGTGCCGGCCATGATGGTTCTTTCGTGCTAAAAAATAACGGGATTAGTTATTAGTGTGTTGTATCCGTGCTGTTATTTTTACCCCAAGTGAATATTTTGAACATAGAGAGAATAAGACAATAAATGAATATATAAAACACAATACACATATGAAGAAGAATCGTGAGTTCTGTGTTTAGTTCTCTCGTGTGTTCAGAGTCATGTAGCGTAGGAGACCGTCCAGTTGTACCCGATAAAGTTCCCTTGTAAAGTTTAGGGCAAAGTTAAAAAACATTAAGTTAATAATTATGTTATTTATTTATATTTTACAGTGTGATTATTTATATGATAGTTCTTATTTACAGTCAAGTTTAAATTTAAAAAAATATATATAAAAATGTATATAAATTATCACTTTATCGAAATTTTATCTAAATTACCTGATATATTAATTTATTTATCGCCGGAAGCTTTTAGTTCGGTGGTCTGTGTGTGGGGTTTTTATTTTACCAGTATATCAATTACTAGTGTTTATTCCTACTGTAGCGGCAGAAGTTCATGAGAGACCTTTAATGGCTCAATTTGTCGGCTTATTTGTCTCGTATTTTTCTGTCAATAGTTCAGAATTAGTAGACCGAGTACTTTATATCGATGACTGCACCTTCGACTATGACAATTTATTTATTTATTATTTTGTTTTCATTTCTTTTTTTGTGTGTTTAGTCTCTCTCTCTCTCTCTCTCTCTCTCTCTCTCTCTCTCTCTCTCTCTCTCTCTCTCTCTCTCTCTCTCAATTATTCCACACGTCTCACTCTTAACACTTTACCTCTTCCTTCCCCTCCAACCGTACTTTTCCTTTCACTTCTTTCCTGCTCTCTGCATCCCACACACACACACACACATCAACAAGGAACACAACTTCTTATGACAGTTACCCTTCCAAAAAAATATATATTGTTTTCTTTCTCTAATAGGAGGGCCAACAGGGGAGGAATGGTAGGACAATGGGAGGGAAGGGGTGGGGTAAAGGAAGGGAGAGGTATGAGAGAGAGAGAGTTGGTGCCGTCAGGTTAATCCATCTTTTCAACATTGAATTTTTAAAAAAATTTTCCTAACTATTGAAGAGATTTATCGAACAAAGCAATTCAACTCAGTCTGCACCGGAATCAATGATCATTTGCATCTCTTGGCCATCAGACTCCTTCCTTCCACGATAAGTCTTTTTCTTTAGCGATTTTGTTCACTTTTTTGCAAAATGTACAAAAGGCAAAAAGAAAATTACTGTAGTTGGAGATGAAGAAATAATTTAGAGTTTGGCTGGTGGCGAGATAGTTCCCCAGACAGACAGACAGACAGACAGACAGACAGACAGACAGACAGGCAGACAGACATATCAATCAATTCTCTAAAAAGTTATATAAACGTCGAAGAATATCACATCATATCTACAATCCGAATAGAATGAGACACTTAGCTTAAATACTCCCAAGATCCTATACACAGCATTAATACAGTATACTTCTATGCACAACAGGCAGAATTTGCCCTCTCACCTTGCAGCTGGTCACCCTGGGACGAATAGCTTCTCCTTGTTTTGGCTCCTACCCAGCTTGGGACAAGAGAGATATCTTCCTCCTCTAAAACTGAAAGATTTTTTATTTTTATCCGTATGTGGCTTGTCTTGTTGCCTCACACGTACCTAACACAAGGCATATGTTCATAATTTTTGGGTGGAGACTCTCTATGTTGTTGTGTTGTGTTGTGTTGTATTGTGTTGTGTTGTGTTGTGCTGGGGTGAAGTAGAGAGTGAGGTTGTTCCATTACGCTAGGGCGAAGGAGTGAGTGAGGATGCTGTGTTCCATTACACTAGGGTGAAGGAGGTATTAAACCTGGTGCCTCACGATAGGGTGAAGAAGGAATTCCAACTGAGGGTGTTTTGGTCCATCACGCTAGGGTGAAGGAGGGAATAAGGGAAACTTCACATCGTTAACCATAACGCTTGGAAAGTAAAGTTTAGAGAAGCGACGACTTTTTTTCCCCTTTACTCCATCACTTTAAAAGGATGGAAGGATGAAGGAGATGAGGAACTCGGTCTTCAACTTTAGAGAGGAGGAGGATGAGGAGGAGACGAAGGAAGATGAAAATGAGGAGGATATGCCTTGGAAAAGGGAGGAAGAAAGAGGAAGAGGAGGAGGAAGAGAAGGGGGGAAGGAAGGGAAGGAACAGGGCAAGTAGGAGGAAGAAGAAGAGGAGAAGAAGAAGAAGAAGTAACAGTAGGAGAAAAAACGGAGGAACAGGAGGAGGAGGAAGAAGAAGAAGAAAAAGAGGAAGAAGAAGAAACAGTAGGAGGAAAAGGGGAGGAAGGAAGAAGAAAAAGAGGAATAGAAACAGGAGGGAAAATCAGGTAGAAGAGCAGAATAAGCTAGAAGAAGATGAGGAGAAGGAGGAAAGGAGAAATAGGAAAGAAAAGGAGCGTGCTAGTGGGATCTCTCTTGAAGGACACCTGTATCAATCTCTCTCTCTCTCTCTCTCTCTCTCTCTCTCTCTCTCTCTCTCTCTCTCTCTCTCTCTCTCTCTCTCTCTCTCTCGGCGAAATAGGATCGGAATAGTTTCCTTATGAAGTATAATTGATCGGTTCTCCATATTACTTGGCGGTTTCGAACCTATTGTGAAGTATATATTGATCCTGGGTATTACTTAGTTATAACAAAGGCCCCCAACACACCTTAATACATATCCTTCTTGGTCGACACACCCAACACACCTTAATACATATCCTTCTTGGTCGACACACCCAACACACCTTAATACATATCCTTCTTGAGTCGACACGCAGCACACACCTTAATACTGTCCTTCAGCGGTATTTTTAACTTACATAATACACATATCCTTCTTGGTCGTACACCCAACACACCTTAATACATATCCTTCTTGGTCGACACACAACACACCTTAGTACATAATATCCTTCTTAGTCGACACAACACACCTTAATACATATCCTTCTTGGTCGACACACCCAACACACCTTAATACATATCCTTCTTGGTCGACACACCCAACACACCTTAATACATATCCTTCTTGGTCGACACACCCAACACACCTTAATACATATCCTTCTTGGTCGACACACCCAACACACCTTAATACATATCCTTCTTGGTCGACACACCCAACACACCTTAATACATATCCTTCTTGGTCGACACACCCAACACACCTTAATACATATCCTTCTTGGTCGACACACCCAACGCACCTTTTTTAACTATCTTCCTATTCCTGAACTAATCTTTACAATCAAACATTTAACAATTTCACTAAGAAGCTTCAACAAACTTTCAAGTACTTTTTTTTCTATTATAATTTTGTTGTTCTCGTACTATAACCTCCAAAGCTTCTTTATTTACACCTTCTCCCTCCTCAGACGCAGCCTGACTGAGTACTGAGCCGTGGTCAAATTCGTACACACTTTAGACAGTTTGAACCTTCGTGAAATCATAATCTAATAGCTTTCTGGGATTTGTTTCTGAAAAATTTTGCTTTATCTCGCCTTAAGAATTCAATTTCTAGAAGTTTCGAATGAGTATTTATCTGTCCAGGGCTGATTACTGCGTCTCTCTCTCTCTCTCTCTCTCACTCTCTCACTCTCTCACTCTCAGAAAGTCATGTCACCTCAATATTGAACTGACAGCATCACTGTTTTTCACTGCTGAGTCAACTAGTTTGTAAACAGATGTGAATAAATGGTGATAGAGATGATGATGGTGATGATGATGATGATGATGATGATGATGATGATGATGATGAAAAACAAGAAGAAAAACAAAATGAAGATCCAAAAGAAAAAAAAATGAAAATCAAAACACACATCTAATCCTATATATATAAATATATACTTTAGAATATAAAAATTTCCTCAATGTAAATTTATTCTTTAAAAAAAATAATCCCCTTTTTTTAGAAACCTTCGAATAATTATTTTTCCTTCAGTTATAATCTCTTAATAAACGATGTAAATAAAGTTAAATATTTATTTCTTCATAATTAACACTAAATAACGCACCAATACCGTATCCTATCACACTGTAAGGTTATTTTAGAACAAATTTTTAATCTGTTTACGTTTTGTGGAATATATCTCCCCCCCCCGCCTGTTTTGGTCTTGTATACAGCGGGTTATTAACGTGTATCATACAAGCTTTGATCTTAGTGATAACAGGTGACCAGAGAAGCAATAAATGTTGTTAAAAATGATCAATAATAAAAGTAGGAAATTCGAGTCTATTGTTTTTATTGTGTGTGTCCTTATACATACATACATACATACATACATACATACATACATACATACATACATACATATACTTTATCCCTCTCATGTACTCAGTACCAAGATGACCTGACCTCAAGAATCCATTATTCACCTCATTATAATTAGGTCAAGGTTAATTAAGACCAACATCCACACAGGTAAGTTAATGAGATCGACTCCTATCTGTTGATTATGGTAAATAAATAATGTCCTAACTTGTTAATGCCCTAATTTGCATCTCTACCTGAAGATGTGAGAAAGTATATAACTGATTCTCTTAATAACGACACAAAGGTGGATTCTAAGAGGTCAATGAACACAAGCTACACCTTAATTAGACAGGTGAGAATATATATCTACCTGTGTTACCTTTATGAATGGTTAATGGGGTTAATAACGAATAGAAAAAAAAACACATAAAAGGAATCGTTGTCATTATTCCTAGTTAATGGTAAAATAAACGTACAATTCTTGGAGATAATATTGACAAAGAGAATGAAACTATCTCTCAAGTGGTTATAAAAGAAAGATAAGATTCTAGTCAGTATCTCGCTCTCTTTAAATGAATAATGTCTCTCATAAGCAAGACATGAATCAGACGTAACTACCCTGTGATGACATTAACAAGCGATAATTAACTCCGGGTAGCCAAGTCTTTTTCTTAAATATTTATATCAATCAAGTACTGTTTTACTACTTGAACGACAGAAGACTTCATTTAAAGGTATAATTAAGCTCTTATTATGTCTAACTTATTTCTATAAACTTACAAATTATTATATACAGTACATAATTCTTTTATTTTTACTATTTAATTTAACTCCTCATTTAACTCTATCCTAATCAACAATAATTAACTCATACATTCCTATTAATTATCAAGCAATCATCATTTTAAAATTATATTGTTAATTAAAATTGAAACATAAACACAAATTAAGAACATACAAACATACGCTTCTCTTAGTGTAAACATAACAAGTTCCCATGTTGAAGAATTACACCGACATCAGAGACCATGTTAAAAAGCCTAAAATATTTTAAATACGATCATTAATTCCTATAATTAGTCAGAGTAATAATTAGCTTTATATATGGAGAATAAAATTATATTGTAGAGCGTTCCTTGGTCATTACTTTACCAATAGGTGTTGGGTATATGTGAGTGGAGGGCGGGCAGGCAGAGTAAGTGAAACGTGGCAGCCTGGGACCGTAGAGTTTTATAGCCTGGGTCCCGGGATGGTTGGTGATGCATCTCTCTCTCTCTCTCTCTCTCTCTCTCTCTCTCCTTGTACGTGTGTTTGTGTGTGTGTGTATGTGACGTCCAAGGACAGTCTTAGTACCTAATTATGTATCCAGTTAAAGACTTGAGGAATAAGACCACGGGATTACTACCACTACTACCACCACCACCACCTTCCCTCTCCCAAAGACTACCACCACCTCAACCAAATACTACCACTACCACCTCCTTCTCTCAACCATCCCTCGGCTAATCCCTAAGTAATTTCCTACATTACCCAGTTACCACGAGTAAATTTGGTTATGTTTTAGTTTAAAGTTTTAGTTTAAAGATGATTACGAGGAAGATTGTGATGGATTGTGTAGTTGGTGATTTGGGGTTAACTGGAGATGTTGATGTGTTGTGGGATTTGGGAGAGGGGATTTGGAGGGATTTATGGGGGTTTTATGGGGTTTTGTGGGATTTAGGGGATTTAGGTGCTGGATTTGGTTCGAATTGTGAAGGGATTTTCTTTCTTCGTTTTGAGTTTTATTTTGTCTTCATTATGTGAGGACTTTCCCAATGGATTTTTTTATTTATTTATTTTTTTTATTTGCTTCATTAACAATATTTCCTTCGACAGATTTTCCAAATTTCTTCACGAGCTAAGAATTTCTCACTGGATTTTAAATTTCATCATACCATACGTGTCTAGATTCACATTCCCAAATAATTTCTTAAGTCTCAACAATTTCATTCAGTTTTAACAATAGAAAAAAATACCTCATTACTCTAATATCATTCATATGTAAGAAAATCTTCCACTTGTATATAATTTCTTCTTGTTTATTTCAGGTTTACGTAAAAGATTTGTCCTCAGTACAAATATTTCGCTCTATCTTGTTTAAGCTTACACAAACATACTGTATCTTAACTCAATAAAGCTTTCCTACTTTGTTGTTTGTCCTGGAGGAGGGAAAGAATATCCAGCCAGCTTAGAATTATTGTCGACCCACAACACAGGGATCTAGTTAAGCTGACATAAAGGGAGTAGAGAGAGAGAGAGAGAGAGAGAGAGAGAGAGAGTGAGAGAAATTGTATGGGCAAAAATAAATATTCACGCCTCTCTCTCTCTCTCTCTCTCTCTCTCTCTCTCTCTCTCACCTGGCTATACCTTGTGTCCGTATGTCTGGTAGTAATTTACAACTCTGTCTTACTACGAACAATTAGTACTCAAAATCGTCACAAACAGTACTCAAGACCACAAAAAGTACTCAAGTCGCCCCAAACAGTACTCAAATTACCACAAACAGTACTCACATCACCACAAGCACAAACACCTACAGTCCCTTGTGCTTCCTCCTGCATTAACATAAAAAAGTTCAGATTTCTTTAATGATGACAATAAATTACCAAAGTTTATTTCCTTGGTTCTTCTGCCTCAATGTACAGCCTTTGTTTGTTGAAGTTTAACTGAGTTGTGGGGAGGGGATGCGAGTTTTTGTTGTGTATAATAAAGTACCATAAATTCCTTAACAAAATATTCAGCTTTCTATAATTTACCCTTAACCATACTTAACCTAAACATACGCAACATTGGCTTAACAGTATATACATATTTACACAACATACAACAATCTGAAGCAAGGTGGAGGTGGGGAGGCAATATAAGATTACAAAATACTCAAGTGCAGTGCTGAGATGGCTGACGAGTAAGGCTGAGTGTTGAAGAAGATGGTAGGTAGTCACTGTGCCGTAGGTTTCCAGGATAGGTGATCCTAGTGTGGTCACTTCCCAGAGTGAACTGAACTCTCCTCGAACTGGAGCTGATGAGGAAGACTTGGAGGAGGTGACGCAACAACCAGGATATGGAGAAGGGAAACCCCGGAGTGGTAACTAAGACGAGTCATACTCGGGTTTCGTCCCTAGATGGCGTTGCTCGTGGTGCTGGGTAGGTAGATCATGACAATAGATGGCGTGGTTCGTAGTGCTGGGTAGGTAGATCATGACAATTGATGGCGTGGTTCGTAACACTTCCTTTGGACATACTTCTGCTGCCACTTCCCCTTCTTCAGGACCTACTTCCGCTATTACTTCCTTTGGACATAATTCTGCTGCGACTTCCTCAGGACATACTTCTGCTGCCACTTCCCCTCCCTCGGATACAAGTCAGCATTAGTCCCGGAGCTGACACTGATGTCCACCACTTCCGGCAGCCAAGAAGCACCTCAGCCTAACCACGGTACTTGTCGCTCCCCTTATGGTGGTCCTGTGTCTGTCTCTCTTGTTTTCTATCATTAATCTGTTTGGTTGTCTGTGTATTGTTGACTAAGTACGTGTGTGTGTGATATACTCTCTCTCCTTCTAAACCCCCAAAGACATCATTTCCAAAACCCAGTACACTCATCATGTAGGATCCCGGACGCAGTAACAAGTTCCGCCTCACAATAAAAGTTTTCTCGTTGCCCTTACACTGGGGACTGGCAATAACCCCTCCTCCGGGGCCCCTCCCCCTGACCCTCCTCCCAGGCCCCTCCTCCCCAGTCCCTCCACCCCTCCTCCCCCATCCTACAATCCAGATTTCTCAGTCGTTTAAGAGATACACAAAGAACTCTACGAGATGTAATAAAACTAAAACTACTCTTACTGAAGGGAGGTTTTTAGGGGTCCAGCATCTGACTGTTGAGCTGTGAAGGCGATATGTACTGTTGTTTACATGTTTATTGTCTCCCGGCCCCCGCTTAGCTGAAGGGTCCTAGGAGTGTTGTGTCCGTCTGTCTGTACGTTCATCTTGTTCCTCCCTGTGTATGTCCATCACTCCATTCCTCTGTATGTCTGCCCGTCCATGCACCCCTCAATGAGTCCATCTGTTGCTCTGTCTGGTCATATGTTCCTCTGTACGTTCGTGTGTCAGAGTTGTGAACGCGACGCCACGAGAACGAACTGAACTATGGTCTCCATCTCTGGCACAAAGCTGCCTGATCTGGGGCGCTCAGACGAGGCCAATAAGCAATATTTTTTCCTCCTGATGTAGAGGAATTGTGACTTCTATGTCGTCTTGGGTCACCAGTCGTGGCCTGGGGGGTTGGGGGGGTAGATCGACGGGTTCTTATTGTGCGAGTTATATTAATCTAAAAACAATTATTACTTTTCCAAGATAACTTCATATAAGTTACGTATGTTTCTATGATTAATGTAAAGTATTTATTCAACATGACTTAGTGAATGATAAACAAACTGACAGTTGACTTATTTTTTCTCATTTATCTCTTGCGTAAACCCCACGAGGAAGATAATTTTCTTTGCCAGGGAAATGGAATTTTATGCAATTTATAGTCTCGGTAAGCCTAACTGTCTTATATACAACAAATGAAAAAAATTATGTTATTTTATTTAATTCTACACAACCGAACTTCCCGCTGTTTCTATATTCTACAAGACGGTCATAGTTTATTTTACGCATTATCCTCTCTTTATCCTATCACTGTTTACAACTTCATTTTCTATCGAAAAAATACAAAGTTGTTCCAAACATAAGAGAATTACTGATGGCAGAGACACACAGTTGTCACACACAACAACTGCCTGGAATATAACCACGTACAGTACAGGTGGTTACCGGGACTTTTTATCACACCCTGCACCATGACCTATGAACACCCTCTCCCGGCGACCACCTGGCTAGGCAGGCCCTTGGTTCTTACAACCCGCACCCTAGTATATCCTCCACTACCCCAGGCAAAGACACATAACCCTTACTTTAGAACCATTACCTGTTGCTGTCTCTGGCCAAACACCGTACCTGCAAAACACAAAAAATATCACTATTAGCTGAAGGAAAAAATAATATTTATAGGTAATTAATTGTTACTCGTACATTTCAACATTACTCTTAATAAGTTTACAAGAGCAGGTGAGATACTGTGACAAACTGCAATTTATTTTCCTTCTGCAATACAGTCAACCCTCACTTTACGCGGTTAATGTAACCCACAGGGTGCCGCGGAAAGTAAGGAACGCGTAAAGTGAATAACATAACATATGGGATTAATTGAAGTAGAGTCCGGGCCGACCTCCAAACTCCACTTTTTGACGACACACAACTATGTTGTAGTAAAAATATTATCTTAACTTGATGATGGTATGCACAAACAATTAATAATTAAGAGAAATATCAATAATATTAGGTTTTCTAACACTTACATTAGTAGAAAAGATGGCTGGGCACACGGGGATGGGCGGTTGGTTCCGAGGCAGAGGGCAGATTATTGGCCCTCACCTGTATCACTTGTATCAATTGTATCACTATCCACCATAGAGGCTTGCAGGGCCATTTTGTCAAACCCCTCAAAGTCCATATAAGTCCATATCTTCACTATAATTATCACTATCACTGACTTGGGCCGGCTGTGGTGGGTGGCGGGTGAAGAACTCGGTAATGTTTTGACGACTGGGCGACCTTGTGCGCACCATGCTCGCGCAGCTTACACAACATGGCGGATGGCGGGAGAGATGGCGGGAGGTTTGAATCCAAAAATGGCGCGGTTCGCCAGCCGCTCTCCGAGTAAAGGGGTACACGAACCGAGTAAAGGGGTACACGAACCGCGGAATGTGAGCATTCCTGTTTCAGCAGGGTACCTCGTAAACGTGGAAACGCGGAATGTGGGACCGCGTAAAGCGAGGGTTGACTGTATTTTCTCCGCGACATCCACTGCATCTGATGGTGATGAAGCACTTTCTTAACACACCATTATTGAACTTATAATGTATACATAAACTACACGTTAAGTACTATCTATAAAAACACGAGGATAGTTTTTAGAAAGTTTATTTACATTTTCAGTCTACTGTACTGTAATGATTATCTTTAGTAAAAAATCTGCCTTGTTATATCTAAAGCGTGGGAACGGTTATCCTGATGGCAGTGTTATCGCGCGACTCAAGTCACTGAACATATTCCACGCGCGTAGCCGTAGACAGGGCCGTCATACACATAAGCCCATTAGAACTGTAACCTCCACTAGGAAACCGGAGAAACCCACCCCTGACAGACCGTACCACTACACTGAAGTTCCACGGATATGGTATGATCTCCCGTCTCTACTGCTATCCAACGTCACTTCCCTAGCTAACAAGTTTGACGAGCTGGCAACTACAGTCAGGTCAGCCGCCGCGAGCGTCGTTGCCATATGTGAGGCTTGGCAAATTGTGCCTGAAACGTGTCATATTGAGGGATATCAACTCTTTCATCACCTTCGTTCACATAGACGCGGAGGGGGCGTTGCCCTCTTCTGTCAAGATGACCTACGCCCGTCATGCCTGGATGTTCAAGTCCCAGCAGATGTGGAAGCATTATGGGTACGTGTTGTGCCACAGGCCCACCCGCGCCACACTGCTTCCATTATAATCTGTGTGGCATACCATCCGCCTCGCTCACCCACCAGAGACACTCTTATCAATCATCTCATTATCACCTCATAGTTAGGTACCCATGTGCCAAGTTAGTATTATGTGGGGATTATAATGAAATTGACACCACTGATATCCAGGACCAGCTATCACTATCACAAGTTGTGACCTTCCCCACACATGGTCAAAATACCATTGACCTTATCTTAACTGACTTAGCGGACCAGTACCAACCACCTCAACCAATGCCTCCTATCGGGTGTAGCACACACTTATCAGTGCTCTGGTCCCCAGCTGCCACTCCCACTCAAGTACAGAGACCCTACATCAAGACCTACAGGCCGATTACTGACTCTGCAGTGCGCCTCTTCGGGCAGTGGATAGTTCACCACCCCTGGACTGAAATACTTAGCGTGGATGACGTGGAAACCAAATGGATAAATTATACCAACACCACCACGGAAGCTCAACACCACTTCTTCCCCGAGAAGTCCGTCAGATCTTACCCAGCTGACTTGCCCTGGATCACACCTCGGATCAAAAGACTTATGCACCAGAGAGACAGAGCCTTTCATCTCAATGACCACATCCGCTACAGGTCCCTTCACAACCGAGTCATCCGCGAAAAACGCACTGCAAAGAAGTCCCACTACCCAACCAAATTACAACACCTGAAGCAGACCAACATCAGTCAATGGTATGGTAAGCTTAAAGAACTCTGTGGACTAAACAATAAGACACACCCCGAGGAACGAGCATGCGTGCGTAGTGTCAACAAAGGCTGTATGAGACTGCTCCTTAAAATTCGTATTTCTGACGAATTCAGCGAGTCTACCAATCCCAGCCTGTGCAAACAACTATAGTAAGACCCAGTTATCAGCACAGTGGCATATATTTTTTTGTTACTTTTGGACTTTGTCTTTTTTGGGGGATAAAACATCTGGTCCTACCACCCGATCCCTCTGAGCAAAGTTTTTGCGCATGGTGTAATTATTGGAGGCCGGCGGTAATGCGCGGCGCCCCATTGGTTGAGGCTGCAGCTGCCGGGTTATTCAGGTAATAGGAAGGTCCTTATAAAGAAGTCAGAACGTGATTTA
>NW_024733770.1:0-2055 GCF_018991925.1 Homarus americanus
ACACGACTATGATCATACCCATGACCCATGATTGCAACCGACAGATTTTTAACAGCCACGACCATGATTATAACAACCACGGTATGAGTATAACAACCGACCATGATTATATCACCCGTCACCGGTTATAACAACCACGACTATGATTATAACCACGACCCATAGCCAGGACCATGAGTTATAACAACGACGACCGCCAGTTATACCAACCACGACTATGATTTTAACAACCACGACTATGATTATAACAAACTACGACTATGAATATAACAACCACAACAATGATTATAACAACTAGGATTATGATTATAACAACAACGATCAACATTATAACAACCACGACCATGATTATAACAACCAGGACCATGATTATAACACACACGACAATGATTATAACAACCAGGACCATGATTATAACAACCACAACCATGATTATAACAACCACAACCAAGATTATAACAACCACGACTGTGATCATAACCACGACCATGATTATAACAACCACGACCATGATTATAACAACCATGACCATGTATATAACAACCACGACCATATCACCCACGACCATGATTATAACAACCACGACTATGATTATAACAACCACGACTATGATATAACAACACGACTATGATTTTAACACGACTATGATTATAACAACAACAACGACTATGATTATAACAACCACGCTATGATTAAAACAATCACGACTATTATTATAACAACCATGACCATGATTATATCAACCACGACCATGATTATAACAACCACGACCACGCATTATAAAACCACGACCATGATTATATCAACCACGACCATGATTATAACAACCACGACTATGATTATAACAACCACGACCATGATTATAACAACCACTACCACGATTATAACAACCACGACCATGATTATAGCAACCACAACTATGATTATAACAACAACGACTGTGAATATAACAATCACAACCATAAATATAACAACCACGACCATGATTATAACAACCACGACCATGATTATAACAACCATAACCATGATTATAACAATCACGACCATGATTATAACAACCACAACCATGATTATAACAAACACGACCATGATTAAAACAACCACGACTATGATTATAACCACCACGACTATGATTATAACAACCACGACTATGATTATAACAACCACGACTATGATTATAACAACCACGACTATGATTATAACCACTACCATGAACCATGACCATGTGTATAACAACCACGACCATATCACCCACGACCATGATTATAACAACGGCGAATATGATTATAACAACCACGACCATAACAACCAGGACCATGATTATAACAACCACGACCATGATTATAGCAACCACGACTATGATTATATCACCCACGACCATGATTATAACAACCACGACTATGATTATAACAACCATGACCATGAATATACCAACCACGACTATGATTATAAAACCACGACTATGATTATAACAACCACGACTATGATTATAACAACACGGCTATGATTAAAACAATCACGACTATGATTATAACAACCATGACCATGATTATAACAATTACGACCATGATTATAACAACAAGGACCCTGATTATAACAACCACGACCATGATTATAACAACCACGACTATGATCATAACCATGACCATGATTATAACAACCACGACCATGATTTTAACCACGACCATGATTATAACAACCACGACTATGATTATAACAACCACGTTCATGAATATTCCAACCTCGAATATGATTATAACAACCACGAATATGATTATAACAACCACGACTATGATTATAACAATCACGACTATGATTATAACAACCACGACCATGATTATAACAACCACGATCAAGATTATAACAACTACTAATTACGAGTATAACAACCACTTAATTGCGATTATATCACCCACGATCATGATTATACCAACACTTCGGCGATTATAAATAAACTAATGACCATAACAAATCTGGTGACCATGATTATAAATAATGACGACCATGATTATAACAACCAATACTATGATTATAACAACCACGTTCATGAATATT
>NW_024733771.1:0-10536 GCF_018991925.1 Homarus americanus
CCCTCAGTTCGACCTTCGAGTTTCCACCCGTTTGGCTCTTAGCGGTTTCACGTACTCTTGAACTCTCTCTTCAAAGTTCTTTTCAACTTTCCCTCACGGTACTTGTTCGCTATCGGTCTCGTGGTCATATTTAGCCTTAGATGGAGTTTACCACCTGCTTTGGGCTGCACTTTCAAGCAACCCGACTCTACAGAGAGGCCCTTTCCGACCGTCCCATCTGTACCCTCACGGGCGCCGCCATACGGGCCTGTCACCCTCCATGGGCAGTGGCCGCTTTCAAGCTTGACTTAGACGGTATGGGACGGCGTGCTGGACCCTCTGAAACGCAACACCCCTCGTGCCCGAAGACATCGAGGTTATGCGCTGGGCTTTTCCGGTTCAGTCGCCCTTACTAAGGGAATCCCTGTTGGTTTCTTTTCCTCCGCTTATTAATATGCTTAAATTTGGCGGGTAGCTCTCTCCTACTACGAGGTCGATCGTGGTCTCATCATCCTTAGGGGGAACAAGTTCCCCAACCACGAAGCGGAAGACGCTCTGCCACCGACTTTCTTCACCACCGACATTACCAGGCAGGAAGGTTTGAGGGGCTTGTCGCGGGGGTACCAGCGGCCATGGCGCCGGCACTCCCACCCCTGACTCCGTTCCTTCTCATTGAGTGGTAAATAGCCAATAGGAAAAGTGTTTCAGCAGAACATCTCTCGCAGAGTCATATACACACACAGTTTTAATGCATATACGCTCGTGTTCCGCCCTTACTCGGCCGCACCTTTGCCGCTTAAACTTTGACCTCTTTCCCCGTTCCCGCATGCCACAGCAGTGGCACTTGTTTATCCGGAGAAAGAGAGCGAGAGTCGCAGTATTAATTGGCGTGAGCGGCCTTTCCGGCTGCAGAACTAGTGCTCTATCCCGGCGAGCGCCGTTATGAGGCGCAACACCGTCTTTAACGCGTTTAGAGAGAACTCCCCCTGCCTCCCTCCCAGTCATGAGATAGACGTGGACTCGTGGCGAACTTTCAAAGAGAACGCCCACACCGCGTCTGACCGTGGGAGAGGGTGGAGGAGCGCGTGAGGAAGAGCACGGCGTCACCCAAGCATTCTCATCTCTCTGCCTGCACCACTACATGGTAGACTGCGGGCCCAGGCGCACTCATCAATTTAGGTTCCACTGCAATGCATGCCAAGCACTCTTTTCGAGGTGATAGACGAAATTCGGCGGGGCTTACTTAAAAGATATCCGACCCGGTTTCGTTTCCTCTTCGTGGGATGGAGTGCCTCTTAGAACATGTGCAGCATCAGCCATGAGCGGCCGACGGCCATTCGTGTCTCTGTGGACAGCAGGCAAAAGAGCGCCGCCTCCAGTTATTTGCGAGGGCGACAACTGTCGCTTTGTTGTGGTTGAATGTGGGTGCGCCGTCCATGGACTTGCCTTGCTAGTGATAAACTTGCTTGTTTTAAGAAGGGCACACTCAGCGCAAGCGCGAACGGTCGCTTAAAGGCGGAAGCTTCGGTTCAGGTTACCCTCATTGACCGAAGGAGACAGTCAGCAGGCACTGAGCTTCGCAGCAACCCGATGGATGTCCGACCCTCTCGTATTAAGTGGCGGCGACAAGCTCATATGGCTGCCGCCGCCGCAATATGCGTTCAACTTGTCGATGTATCTGGTATTCTTGCGATTCACATACCGACACGCGGTTTGCTGCGGTCTTCATCGACCCACGAGCCGAGTGATCCCCCGTTAAGAGTTGTGTATTTGCCATTTGGTCTTTTTGCGACTAACCATCACAGGTCGAGTCTCAATGAAAGGGTTTGACAGACATAGCCCAAGTTTGTGGTTTGGGTTTGGCCGGACGGCTTGTTGTTGTTTTTTGACACTTGAATTTCACTCTTTTTGGGTCAAGAGGCTTATTCGCCGGTAGTAAGGAACGGACGGGCAGCCGTCCAAAGCCCCGTCCGTCCTCCTCCTCCGGTCTTGGCGCTCTCGCCCGAGTGTGGTCCACCTACAGCGTGGTGGTACCTATTTTTGGTGCGGGGGCCGGGATTGTCCTCTTTCGCTGCTGGAGTTGCCAGAGCAGAGCCCGAGACCGCCCAAATCAGGAGAGTAGTAGTAGTAGTTTTAAGAGCGCCCCGTTCTCTTTCTCTCTGTTAATGATCCTTCCGCAGGTTCACCTACGGAAACCTTGTTACGACTTTTACTTCCTCTAAATGATCAAGTTTGGACATCTTTCCGTCAGCTCGAGGCGACGACCCCAGAAAACCCTCGCGGGCAACAGGGCCGACAATCCAAGAGCACCAGTCCGAAGGCCTCACTAAATCATTCAATCGGTAGTAGCGACGGGCGGTGTGTACAAAGGGCAGGGACGTAGTCAGCGCAAGCTGATGACTTGCACTTACTGGGAATTCCTCACTACTAGAAGCAATTTTTAAACCCCAATCCTATCAAAGAAAGGCTTTGAGCAGGTTACCGGCTCCTCTTTCGGGCTTCGTTGATCACCTTCAGTGTAAGCGGCGTCATTAGAACATCTAAGACATCACAGACCTGTTATTGCTCTATCTCGTGCGGCTAAATTGCCGCTTATCCCTCTAAGAAGAAGTGCGAACTGGACACCATTTTCTGGAATCCGTCGTGCTACTTAGTAGGCCGAAGTCTGCGTTCGTTGTCGGAATTAACCAGACAAATCGCTCCTGGCATAGAACGGCCATGCACCACCACCCACCGAATCGAGAAAGAGCTCTCAATCTGTCAATCCTTCCGGTGTCTGGGCCTGGTGAGGTTTCCCGTGTTGAGTCAAATTAAGCCGCAGGCTCCACTCCTGGTGGTGCCCTTCCGTCAATTCCTTTAAGTTTCAGCTTTGCAACCATACTTCCCCGGAACCCAAAGACTTTGGTTTCCCGGAAGCTGCCCGCCGGGTCATGGGAATAACGCCGGCGGATCGCTAGTTGGCATCGTTTATGGATTTAGAACTAAGTGATTATCTGATCGCCTTCAGGCCTCTAACTTTCGTTCTTGATTAATAAAAACATCATAGCCGTCTTTCGCAGTGGTTCGTCTTCAGCGGTCCAAATTTCACCTCTAGCGTCATATCACGAATACCCCCGCCTGTTCGATTAGTCATTACCTCCTGGTTCGAAAACCAACAAATAGAACCGGGGTCCTATTCCATTATTCATGCATCACCATTCCGGGCCATTCAAATAGCACCAACCACAGGCACTCCTAATTTTTTCCATTAACTCTCCAGCCACTTTCGGGACACTCGACAAAGAGCATCCCGTCTGCGAGCAATGAGCGTGATTGGGCGTGACAGTAAACACCGGGCGGTGCCGTCAGTGATCGAACTGAATCAACTGAGCTTTTAACCGCAACAACTTTAATATACGCTATTGGGCTGGAATTGCCGCGGCTGCTGGCACCAGACTTGCCTCCAATGGATGCTGCGTTAAAGTTTGGGGAGTGTACTCATTCCTAGATTAAAGGCCTCGGATGAAGACTCACATCGTTATTTTTAGATCACTACCTCCCCGTGCCGGGAGTGGGTAATTTGCGTGCCTGCTGCCTTCCTTAGATGTGGTAGCCGTTTCTCAGGCTCCCTCTCCGGAATCGAACCCTGATTCCCCGTTACCCGTTATAGCCATTGTGGGCGCATAACCTACAATCGAAAGCTGATAAGGCAGACACTTGAAAGAAGCGGCGCCGGTGCGGAGACCGTGCGCTCAGCCCGAAGTTATTCAGATTCACCACAGGTGGGTTACGGACCGGGGCCCGACCAGTTTTGAACTAATAAAAGCGCTCTTCCCTTGCGGTCAGAGACCAATTGCATGTATTAGCTCTAGAATTGCCACAGTTATCCAAGTAAGTGGGTTTACAGATCCAATGAAACATAGCTGATTTAATGAGCCATTCGCGGTTTCGCCTTAAATCGGCTTGTACTTACACATGCATGGCTTAATCTTTGAGACAAGCATATGACTACTGGCAGGATCAACCAGGTAGCTGCTGCTGTTGGCGGCGCCTATCACGGCGGCCAAAATAGTGAGATTGAGAGAGAGGCAGAAGACATTGGGCGAGGGACCGCACGTTGGCCTTAGAGAAATAGCAAACCAGATGATCAGATCTAACTGCACCTTCTCTTGCTGTCCTCGGCGCCGGCAGCGCCACCGTGTGTGCCAATCTCCTCCCTTATCCGCTCCTCTTTGCCCCAGCTCCAGCGAGGCAGCCGACATTGGGCGAGGGACCGCACGTTGGCGAATCTCCTCCCTTATCCGCTCCTCTTCTCTTTGCCCCAGCGAGGCAGAAGACATTGGGCGAGGGACCGCACGTTGGCCTTAGAGAAATAGCAAACCAGATGATCGGATCAAACTGCACCTTCTCTCGCTATCCTCGGCGCCGGCAGCGCCACCGTGTGTGCCAATCTCCTCCCTTATCCTCTCCTCTTCTCTTTGCCCCAGCGAGGCAGCCGACATTGGGCGAGGGACCGCACGTTGGCCTTAGAGAAATAGCAAACCAGATGATCAGATCAAACTGCACCTTCTCTTGCTATCCTCGGCGCCGGCAGCGCCACCGTGTGTGCCAATCTCCTCCCTTATCCGCCCCTCTCCTCTTTACCCAGCTCCAGCGAGGCAGCCGACATTGGGCGAGGGACCGCACGTTGGCCAATCTCCTCCCTTATCCGCTCCTCTTCTCTTCTCTTTGCCCCAGCGAGGCATAAGACATTGGGCGAGGGACCGCACATTGGCCAATCTCCTCCTCTCTCTCTTTCTCTTACTGTTTGTGGGGACGTGGGCTCATGAGCGCCATCGTCGCCCAATATTGGTTAGGTTGTGTATTTCACGGGTGGGAACCGCCATCATCGTTGTTAGGTGATGGGGTAACCCAACGTGTGCTTTGACGAGTTTTGGCTGCTAAACTCTCTTTTTATTATACTCGGCTCCCAGACTGCGCCCTGGTCGTGTTGTTGAACCGCAGGCGTTGTCTATGCACATTTAAGGTAGCCGTTTCGCGCGTGGAATAGTACGTGAATCTCCGGTCAAGACGGTTAGGCGCTGCATTGAAGGCCGGCACAGGCGAGCGGGGAGTGATCAGCCAGCGCCAGTCGCTAAGTTGGGCGAACGTCGGAGCGAAGGGCCCGTTCCGGACTGAAGGCATAGCCTGCTCTGTGGCGGAAACTAGTAGGGTGGCAGCGTGTGCGCCGAGAGAAGAGAGACAGGTAATAATAATGTCAAAGCAGGAAAGACCTGGCAAGTGTATGTAATTGATAGAGCCTTGAGCCTACTCGCCCGCTCCACTGCCATTCCTCTGATCAATGGACTAAATCTCTCTCTCTCTCTCTCCTTCTGCTCAGCCATTTGCAGGAGCAGGGGCAGCGGCAATTTTGGTTGTTGTTTTTGAATGCGGCGCTTTGCTTCGCAGAGGCGCCGAAGCGCTCCGCTGGGGGGCGGAAGATATTTCACACCGAATATGTGTGTGAAGGCACCCTCTCCCCTTAATATAGTGAAATAGTGCAATCCAGCATACAAGGTCGGACGATAGGACATTCACCGTACCGCACCTCGAGAGTGGATGTTGGGTAAGGTTAAAACCGGACTGTTCGCAGACAGCCGAATAACCCGGTTCCGGACTAATTGGTGGATGCAACATCATGATGATGCTGCTGCTGTCGCGGAAACCGCAGTGGCGACGTGAGAGAGTAATAATGTTCAATAGGGAGAGCGGCCTGGCTAGTGTAATTGATAGATCGCGAGCCTACTCGCCATTAGCCCGCTCCACTGCCATTCCTCTGACCCAATGAGACTATTCTCTCTCTCGCTCTCCTTCTGCTCCAGCCATTGCAGGGCAGGGAGAGGAAATCGACGGCAATTTTGGTTGTTGTTTTTGAATGCCGCGTTTTGCTTCGCAGAGGCGCCGAAGCGCTCCGCTGGGGGGCGGAAGATATTTCACATCGAATATGTGTGTGAAGGCACCCTCTACCCTTAATATAGTGAAATAGTGCAATCCAGCATACAAGAGCGGACGATAGGACAGTCACCGTACCGCACCTCGAGAGTGGAAGTTGTTTGATCGTTTGTTAGGCAAGGTTAAAACCTGACTGTTCGCGAACAGCCGAATAACCCGGTTCCGGACTTACAATAGACGCAACATCATGATGCTGCTGCTGTCGCGGAAACCGTGGTGGCGACGTGCGCGCCGAGAGAGTAATAATGTTCAATTGGGAGACAGACCTGGCTAGTGAAATTCATAGATCGCGCTCCACTGCCATTCCTCTGACCCCATGAGACTATTTTCTCTCTCTCTCTCTTCTTCTTCTGCTGCTCCTGCTGCTCCAGCCATTGCAGGGAGCAGGGAAGGGAAAAAGCGGCAGCAACTTTGGTTGTTGTTTTTTGAATGCAGCGGCTTTGCTTCGCCAGAGAGCGCCCGGCGCTCGCTGGGGGCGGAAGATATTCCACATTTCCAGGGCCGATTGTTATTCAGAAAACCTCTCCCTTAATATAGTGAAATAGTGCAATCAGCATATACAAGAGCGGACGAATGGGACAGTCACCGTACACCTCGAGGTGGAAGTTGTTTGATCTCATTTGTTGGGCGGTTAAAACCCGACTGTTAGCGAACAGCCGAATAACCAGTTCGGACTTACAATGGGCGCAGCATCGCTGATGCTGCTGCTGTCGCGAAACCGTGGTGGCGACGTGTGCGCCGAGAGAGTAATAATGTTCCAATTGGGAGACAAGACCTGGCTGGTGAGATTCATAGATCGGCGGCTCCTTGCGTTCCTCTGACCCCATGAGACTATTTTCTCTCTCTTCTGCTGCTGCTCCAGCCATTTGCAGGGCAGGGAAGGAAAGCGACAGCAACTGGTTTGTTGTTTTGAATGCAGCTTTAGCCATGAAGCGCCAGCGTCGCTGGGGGCGGAAAGATATTCCACACCGAATAGGTGTGTGAAGGCACCCTCTCCCCTTAATATGGTGAAATAAGGTGCAATCCAGCATACAAGAGCGGACGATAGGACAGTCCGCCGTACCGCACCTCGAGGTGGAAGTTGTTTGGTGATCGTTTTTGTTAGGCAGGTTAAACCCGACTGTTGAACGCCCGAATAACCGGTTCGGACTTACAATAGAGCGCATCGCTGATGCTGCTGCTGTCGCCCGAAACGTGGTGGCGTATGCGCTTGGAAGGTAATAATGTTCAATTGGAACCAGACCTGGCTAGTAGAATTTATAGATCGCGCTCCTGCCATTCCTCTGACCCCATGAGACTATTTTCTCTCTCTCTTCTTCTCTTCTTTCTCCAGCATTGCCCAGGGCAGGGAAGGCGACGGCAATTTTGGTTGTTGTTTTGAATGCCGCGCTTTGCTTCGCAGAGGCGCCGAAGCGCTCCGCTGGGGGGCGGAAGATATTTCACACCGAATATGTGTGCGAAGGCACCCTCTCCCCTTAATATAGTGAAATAGTGCAATCGAACATATAAGGGCGGACGTTTTCATCACCGTCTCCCACTCGGTGTGTGTGCAGATTCTCGGATCATTTTGTAAAGTATGCTCGACCCCCGATTGACTTTGACGGTCTCCCATTCGGGTGTGCAAGTTTCTGTAGTATGCTATAAAATCGACCCCCGATTGACTTTGACTGTCTCCCATTCGGGTGTGCAAGTTTCTGTAGTATGCTATCAAATCGACCCCCGATTGACTTTGACGGTCTCCCATTCGGGTGTGCAAGTTTCTGTAGTATGCTATTAAATCGACCCCCGATTGACTTTGACTGTCTCCCATCCGGGTGTGCAAGTTCTCTGTAGTATGCTATCAAATCGACCCCCGATTGACTTTGACGGTCTCCCATTCGGGTGTGCAAGTTCTCTGTAGTATGCTATCAAATCGACCCCCGATTCACTTTGACGGTCTCCCATGCGGGTGTGGAACTTCTCTGGTATGTTGTATAATATGACCGAGGTGGCCCTACCCCTTACTATAGTGAAATAGTGCCATCCAGTGTACAAGGGCGGACGCTTTCATCACCGTCTCCCACTCGGTGTGTGCACATTCTCGGATCATTTTGTATAGTATGCTATTAAATCGACCCTCGATTGACTCTGACGGTCTCCCATTCGGGTGTGCAAGTTTCTGTAGTATGCTATTAAATCGACCCCCGATTGACTTTGACTGGCTCCAATTCGGGTGTGCAAGTTTCTGTAGTATGCTATCAAATCGACCCCCGATTGACTTTGACGGTCTCCCATTCAGATTGTGCAAGTTTCACCTTAGTATGCTATCAAATCGACCCCCGATTCAACTGACGGTCTCCATTCGGGTGTGCAAGTTTCGCATAGTATGCTATTAAATCGACCCGATTGACTTTGACAGTCTCCCATTCGGGTGTGCAAGTTTCTGTAGTATGCTATTAAATCGACCCCGATTGGCTTTGACTGTCTCCATTAGGAAGTTGTGCAAGTTTACATATTAATGCTATCAAATCGACCCATTTGATTGACTTTGTGATTCTCCCCGTTGGTGTGCAGAGTTTCTGTGGTATGCTATTAAATCGACCCCGATGAGCTTGCGACGGTCTCCCATTCGGGTGTGCAAGTTTCTGTAGTATGCTATTAAATCGACCCCGATTGACTTTGACTGTCTCCCGTTGGTGTGCAAGTTTTCTGTAATGTGCTATCAAATCGACCCCGATTGACTTTAGTAGGTCTCTCCCCGATTCGAATTGTGCAAGTTTCTGTGGTATGCTATCAAATCGATCCCCGATTGACTTTGACGGTCTCCCATTCGGGTGTGCAAGTTTCTGTAGTATGCTATTAAATCGACCCCCGATTGACTTTGACTGTCTCCCATTTGGGTGTGCAAGTTTCTGTAGTATGCTATCAAATCGACCCCCGATTGACTTTGACGGTCTCCCATTCGGGTGTGCAAGTTTCTGTGGTATGCTATCAAATCGCTCCCCGATTGACTTTGACGGTCTCCCATTCGGGTGTGCAAGTTTCTGTAGTATGCTATCAAATCGACCCCCGATTGACTTTGACGGTGTCCCATTCGGGTGTGCAAGTTTCTGTAGTATGCTATTAAATCGACCCCCGATTGACTTTGACGGTCTCCCATTCGGGTGTGCAAGTTTCTGTGGTATGCTATCAAATCGATCCCCGATTGACTTTTGTCGGTCTCCCATTGGGGTGTGCAAGTTTCTGTAGTATGCTATTAAATCGGCCGATTGACTTTGACGATTCCCATGGGGTGTGCAAGTTTCTGGTATGCTATCAAATCGATCGATTGACGGCGGTCTCCCGATAAGATTATGCAAGTTTCTGTATTGTATGCTATCAAATCGACCCCGATTGACTTTTGACAGTGTCCCATTAGTTGTGCAAGTTTCTGTAGTATGCTATTAAATCGACCCCGATTGACTTTGACGGTCTGACCGGGTGTGCAAAGTTTCTGGCGGTATGCTATCAAATCGATCCCGATTGACGACAGTCTCCCATTTGGGTGTGCAAGTTTCTGTAGTATGCTATCAAATCGACCCCGATTGACTTTGACGGTCTCCCATTCGGGTGTGCAAGTTTCTGTAGTATGCTATTAAATCGACCCCCGATTGTCTTTGACGGTCTCCCATTCGGGTGTGCAAGTTTCTGTGGTATGCTATCAAATCGATCCCCGATTGGCTTTGACGGTCTCCCATTCGGGTGTGCAAGTTTCTGTAGTATGCTATCAAATCGACCCCCGTTGGCTTTGACGGTCTCCCATTCGGGTGTGCAAGTTTACCTGTAGTATGCTATCAAATCGACCCCCGATTGACTTTGACGGTCTCCCATTCGGGTGTGCAAGTTTCTGTATTATGCTATTAAATCGACCCCCGATTGACTTTGACGGTCTCCCATTCGGGTGTGCAAGTTCTCTTGGTGCATTTGAAGTATGAGTTGAGTTTAATGAAGTTGATTTCGTCATAGGCACGGTGCTGTGCTGTGCTGTGCCATCGACAACACCAATAAGGAAGGGGCATCTATTTTTACTTAGGCTAGCATACCTAAGTTAAAGCAAACTCCCCTTGCCAATACAAGAAGGAAGAGGATTTCTTATAGTCTAATAAACAATTCATCGTGACCAAATACAGTATCTAACACAGGGGGTCCGGGGGCGCAGCCCCCGGTTAGCAACTAACCATTTGATTGCATTATCTCTGAGAATAGTTAGCAATTATCCATTTGATTGCATTATCCCAGGTTAAGGGGGTTGTGTGTGGTTCCATATCACCAGATTTATTAAAAAACTCTACGTCAGGCTAAACAGTTTAGGCTAGATAGTACGATACGATACGAAGTCATTAGTTAAGAGGTGAAAGAAGATTATTAGGAATTGAAGAAAAAGGTGGTGAAACTGAAATACAGTAGGAGTAGAAAGAATCTGGGCTCAACCAGATCGCTTCATCTTTCTTATTGGTGTTTTGTCTTTGTTCTGCTCCCTTGGGTCGTCAGACCTTTGTATTAATATTGGTTTATTTATATAATGCTGCTTAGTATTATTATTTTTGTTATTGTTGGAGTTAGTGAGCC
>NW_024733772.1:0-19240 GCF_018991925.1 Homarus americanus
GGCTTTGTTATACTCGATCAGGGGACTTTTGTTATTCTATAAGGGGTCTTTTGTTATATTCGGATCAGGGGCTTTGTTATACTTGATCAGGGGGCTTTGTTATACTCAATCAGGGGACATTGTTATTCTCGATAAGGGGAACTTTGCTATACTCAATTAGGGCGCTTTGTTATACTCGATCAGGGAACTTTGTTATACTCGATCAGGGGCCTTTGTTATACTCGTTCAGGCGCTTTTGTTATGTTCGATCAGGGGGCTTTGTTATACTCGATTAGGGGACTTTGTTTTACTCGATCAGGGGACTTTGTTATATTCGATGAGGGACTTTGTTATTCTCGATCATGGGACTTTGTTATACTCGATGAGGGGACTTTGTTATACTCGATGAGGGGACTTTGTTCTACTCGATCAGGGGAATTTGTTATACTCGATCAGGGGACTTTGTTATATTCGATGAGGGGACTTTCTTATACTCGATCATGGGACTTTGTTATACTCGATGAGGGGCCTTTGTTATACCCGATCAGGGGCCTTTGTTATACCCGATCAGGGGACTATGTTATAATCGATCAGAGGACTTTGTTATACTCTATGAGGGGCTTTGTTATCCTCGATCAGGGAACTTTATTATACTCGGTGAGGGGACTTTGTTATACTGGATCAGTGGACTTTGTGTTACTCGATGAGGGGGCTTTGTATTACTCGATCAGGGGACTTTGTTACACTCGATCAGGGGCCTTTGTTATACTCGATCAGGGGCCTATGTTATACTCGATCAGGGGACTTTGTTATACTCGACCTTGGACTTTGTTATACTCGATTTGGAGCCTTTGTTATACTTGATCAGGGGGCTTTGTTATACTCGATCAGGGGACTTTGTTATTCTCGATAAGGGGACTTAGTTATACTCGATCAGGGGGCTTTGTTATACTCGATCAGGGAACATTGTTAAACTCGATCAGGGGCCTTTGTTATAATCGTTGAGGGGACTTTGTTATACTCGACCAGAGGATTTTGTTATACTCGATCTGGAGCCTTTGTTATACTTGATCAGGGGGCTTTGTTATACTCGATCAGGGGACTTTGTTATTCTCGATCAGGGGCTTTGTTATACTCGATAGCGGACTGTTATTCAAGATAAGGGCTGTTATACTCGATCAGGGGCTTTGTTATACTCGATCGAGGACTTTGTTATATTCGATGAGGGACTTTTATACTCGATGTGGGACTGTTATACTCGATCAGGGGCCTTTGTTATGATCAGGGGACTTTGTTATACTCTCGACCAGGGGACTTTGTTATACTCGATCAAGGGGCCTTTGTTATACTTGATTAGGAGGCTTTGTTATACTTGATCAGGGACTTCGTTATTCTCGATAAGGGGTCTTTGTTATACTCGATCAGGGATCTTTGTTATACTCGTTCAGGGGGCTTTGTTATACTCGGTCAGGTGACTTTGTTATTCTCGATGAGGCGGCTTTGTTATACTCTATCAGTGGACTTTGTTATACTCGATAAGGGGACTTTAATATACTCGATCAGGGGACTTTGTTATTCTCGTTCAGGGGACTTTGTTATACTCGTTCGGGGGACTTTGTTATACTCGATCAGGGGTCTTTTGTTAAACTCGATCAGGGATCTTTGTTATACTCGATCAGGGGACTTTGTTATACTCGATTAGGGGACTATGCTATTCTCGATCAGGGGGCTTTGTTATACTTGATGAGGGAACTTTATTATACTTGGTGAGGGGACTTTGTTATACTGGATCAGGGGACTTTGTTTTACTCGATGAGGGGGCTTTGTTATATCTCGATCAGGGGAATTTGTTATACTCGATCAGGGGCCTTTGTTATACTCGATCAGGGGCCTTTGTTATACTCGATCAGGGGACTTAGTTATACTCGACCTGGGACTTTGTTATACTCGATTTGGAGCCTTTGTTATACTTGATCAAGGGGCTTAGTTATACTCGATCAGGGGACTTTGTTATTCTCGATAAGGTGGACTTTGTTATACTCGATGAGGGGGCTTTGTTATACTCGATCAGGGAACTTTGTTATACTCGATCAGGGGCCTTTGTTATACTCAAGCAGGGGACTTTGTTATACTCGATCAGGGGCCTTTGTTATACTTGATCAGGGGGCTTTGTTATACTCGATCAGGGGACTTTGTTATTCTCGATAAAGGGGTCTTTGTTATATTCGATCAGGGGGCTTTGTTATACTTGATCAGGGGGCTTTGTTATATACTCGATCAAGGGACTTTGTTATTCTTTCGATAAGGTGGACTTTGTTATACTCGATGAGGGCTTTTGTTATACTCGATCAGAGACTTTGTTATACTCGATCAGGGGACTTTGTTATTCTCGATAAAGGGGTCTTTGTTATGTTATTCGATAAGGGCTTTGTTATACTTGATCAGGGCTTTGTTATACTCGATCAGGGGACTTTTATTCAAGATAAGAGGGCTTTGTTATACACGATCAGGGGCTTTGTTATACTCGATCAGGGGACTTTGTTATATTCGATGAGAGGACTTTTTTATACTCGATCATGGGACTTTGTTATACTCGATCAGGGGCCTTTGTTATACTCGGTCAGGGGACTTTGTTTTACTCGAACAGGGGACTTTGTTATACTAGATCAGGGGCGTTTGTTATACTTGATCAGGCGGCTTTGTTATACATGATCAGGGGACTTTGTTATTCTCGATAAGGGGGTCTTTCTTATACTCGATCAGGGGGCTTTGTTATACTTGATCAGGGGGCTTTGTTATACTCGATCAGGGGACTTTGTTATTCTCGATAAGGGGGTCTTTGTTATACTCGATCAGGGGGCTTTGTTATACTCGATCAGGGAACTTTTTTATACTCGATCAGGGGCCTTTGTTATACTCATTCAGGCGACTTTGTTATACTCGACCAGGGGACATTGTTATACTCGATTAGGGGCCTTTGTTTAACTCGATCAGGGTCCTTTGTTATACTCGATCAGGGGACGTTGTATATACTCGATCAGGGGACTATATGGTATTCTCGATCAGAACTGTTATACTCGATCAGGAACTTTGTTATACTCGATCAGGGGCCTTTGTTATAATCGTTCAGGGGACTTTGTTATACTCGACCAGGGGACTTTGTTATACTCGATCTGGAGCCTTTGTTATATACTTGATCAGGGGCTTTGTTATACTCGATCAGGGGACTTGAGTTATTCTCGATAAGGGAGACTTTGTTATACTTAATTGGGGGGCTTTGTTATACTCGATCAGGGAAATTTTTGTTATTCTCGATAAGAGGGACTTTGTTATACTCGATGAGGGGGCTTTGTTATACTCGATCAGGGAAATTTTGTTATACTCGATCATGGGCCTTTGTTATACTCGATCAGGGGACTTTGTTATACTCGACCAGGGGACTTTGTTATACTCGATGAGGGGACTTTGTTCTACTCGAACAGGGGAATTTGATATACTCGATCAGGGGACTTTGTTATATTCGATGAGGGGACTTTTTTATACTCGATCATGGGACTTTGTTATACTCGATGAGGGGTCTTTGCTATACTCGATCAGGGCCCTTTGTTATACCCGATCAGGGGACTTTGTTATAATCGATCAGAGGAATTTGTTATACTCTATGAGGGGGCTTTGTTATCCTCGATCAGGGAACTTTATTATACTCGGTGAGGGGACTTTGTTATACTGGATCAGGGGACTTTGTTTTACTCGATGAGGGGGCTGTGTTATATCTCGATCAGGGGACTTTGTTATACTCGATCAGGGGCCTTTGTTATACTCGATCAGGGGCCTTTGTTATACTCGATCAGGGGACTTTGTTATACTCGACCTGGGACTTTGTTATACTCGATTTGGAGCCGTTGTTATACTTGATCAGGGGGCTTTGTTATACTCGATCAGGGGAATTTGTTATACTCGATCAGGGGACTTTGTTATATTCGATGAGGGGACTTTTTTAAACTCGATCATGGGACTTTGTTATACTCGATGAGGGGCCTTTGTTATACTCGATCAGTGGCCTTTGTTAAACTCGATCAGGGGACTTTGTTATTCTCGATAAGGGGGACTTTGTTATACTCGATCAGGGGGCTTTGTTATACTCGATCAGGGAACTTTGTTATACTCGATCAGGGGCCTTTGTCATAATCGTTCAAGGGACTTTGTTATACTCGACCAGGGTACTTTGTTAGACTCGATCTGGAGCCTTTGTTATACTTGATCAGGGGGCTTTGTTATACTCGATTAGGGGACTTAGTTATTCTCGATAAGGGGGACTTCGGTATACTCGATGAGGGGGCTTTGTTATACTCGATCAGGGAAATTTTGTTATACTCGATCATGGGCCTTTGTTATACTCGATTAGGGGACTTTGTTATACACGACCAGGGGACTTTGTTATACTCGTTTTGGGGCCTTTGTTATGCTTGATCAGGGGCTTTTTTATACTCGATCAGGGGACATTGTTATTCTCGATAAGGGGGACTTTGTTTTACTCAATTAGCGGGCTTTGTTATACTCGATCAGGGAACTTTGTTATACTCGATGAGGGGCCTTTGTTATACTCGATCTAAGGCGTTTGTTATACTCGATTAGGGGACTTTGTTATACTCGATCAGGAGAATTTGTTATACTCGATCAGGGGCCTTTGTTATAATCGTTCAGGGGACTTTTTTATACTCGACCAGGGGACATTGTTATACTCGATCTGGAGCCTTTGTTATACTTGATCAGGGGGCTTTGTTATACTCGATTAGGGGACTTAGTTATTCTCGATAAGGGGGACTTTGTTATACTCGATGAGGGGGCTTTGTTATACTCAATCAGGGAAATTTTGTTATACTCGATCATTGGCCTTTGTTATACTCGATCAGAGGAGACTTTTGTTACACTCAATCAGGGGGCCTTTGTTATACTTCATTAGGGGCTTTTGTTATACTCGATCAGGGACTTTGTTATTCAAGATAAGGGGGCTTTGTTAGCCTCGATCAGGGCTTTGTTATACTCGATCAGGGGAACTTTGTTATACTCGATCAAGGAGACGCTGTTATACTCGTTGTAGAGAGCGTCTTTGTTATACTCGACCATGGGACCTTGTTATACTCGATCAGGGGCCTTTGTTAAACTCGATCAGGGCCCTTTGTTATACTCGATCAGGGGACTTTGTTATACTCGATCAGGCGACTTTGTTATACTCGATCAGGGGGCTTTGTTAAACTCGATCAGGGAACTTTGTTATACTCGATCAGGGGCCTTTGTTATAATCGTTCAGGGGACTTAGTTATACTCGATCAGGGGACTTTGTTATACTCGACCAAGGGAGTTTGTTATACTCAACCAGGGGACTTTGTTATACTCGATCAGGAGCCTTTTTTAAACTCGATGAGGGGCCTTTCTTATACTCGATCAGGGGACTATGTTATACTCGATCAGGGGACATTGTTATACTCGATCAGGGGGCTTTGTTATACTCGATCAGGGAACTTTGTCATACTCGATCAGGGGACTTTGTTATACTCGATCAGGGGACTTTGTTATATTCGATGAGGGACTTTGTTATTCTCGATCAAGGGACTTTGTTATACTCGATGAGGGGCCTTTTTTATACTCGATGAGGGGACTTTGTTCTACTCGATCAGGGGACTTTGTTATACCCGATCAGGGGACTTTGTTATAATCGATGAGGGGCCTTTTTTATACTCGATGAGGGGACTTTGTTCTACTCGATCAGGGGAATTTGTTATACTCGAGCAGGGGACTTTGTTATATTCGATGAGGGGACTTTTTTATACTCGATCATGGGACTTTGTTATACTCTATGAGGGGGCTTTGTTATCCTCGATCAGGGAACTTTATTATACTCAGTGAGGGGACTTTGTTATACTGGATCAGGGGACTTTGTTTTACTTGATGAGGGGGCTTTGTTATACTCGATCAGGGGACTTTGTTATACTCGATCAGGGGCCTTTGTTATACTCGATTTGGAGCCTTTGTTATACTTGATCAGGGGGCTTTGTTATACTCGATCAGGGGAATTTGTTATTCTCGATAAGGGGGACTTTGTTATACTCGATGAAGGGGCTCTGTTATACTCGATCAGGGAACTTTGTTATACTCTATCAGGGGCCTTTGTTATACTCGATCAGGGGCCTTTTTGTTATACCTTCGCTGATCAGGGGACTTTGTTATACTCGATTTGGAGCCTTTGTTATACTTGATCAGGGGGCTTTGTTATACCCGATCAGGGGACTTTGTTATACTCGACCAGGGGACTTTGTTATACTCGATGAGGGGCCTTTGTTATACTTGATCAGGGGGCTTTGTTATACTCGATCAGGTGACTTTGTTATTCAAGATAAGGGGGCTTTGTTATACTCGATCAGGGGGCTTTGTTATACTCGATCAGGGGACTTTGTTATATTCGATGAGGAGACTTTTTTATACTCGATCATGGGACTTTGTTATCTCGATCAGGGGCCTTTGTTATACTCGATCAGGGGACTTTGTTATACTCGACCAGGGGACTGTGTTATACTCGATCAGGGGCCTTTGTTATACTTGATCAGGGGGCTTTGTTATACATGATCAGGGGACTTTGTTATTCACGATAAGGGGGTCTTTGTTATACTCGATCAGGGGGCTTTGTTATACTTGATAAGGGGCTTTTTTATCCTCGATCAGGTGACTTTTGTTATTCTCGATAAGGGGTCTTTGTTATACTAGATCAGTGGCCTTTGTTATACTCGTTCAGTCGCTTTTGTTATATTCGATCAGGGGGCTTTGTTATACTCGATTAGGGGACTTTGTTATACTCGATCAGGGGACTTTGTTATACTCGATCAGGGGCCTTTGTTATACTTGATCAGGGGGCTTTGTTATACTCGATCAGGGACTTTGTTGTTATTCAAGATAAGGGGGGCTTTGTTATACTCGATCAGGGGGCTTTGTTATACTCGATCAGGGAACTTTGTTATACTCGATCAGGGGCATTTGTTATACTCGTTCAGGCGTCTTTGTTATGCTCAACCAGGGGACTTTGTTATACTCGATCAGGGGCCTTTGTTAAACTCGATCAGGGCCCTTTGTTATACTCGATCAGGGGACTTTGTTATACTCGATCAGGTGACTTTGTTATACTCGATCAGGGGGCTTTGTTATACTCGATCAGGGAGGCACACCTCGATCAGGGGAATATATTTATAATAATTCAGGGACTTTGTTATACTAGTCAGGGGACTTTGTTATACTCGACCAGGAGTTTGTTATACTCGACAAGGGGACTTTGTTATATGATCAGGGCTTTTATTCGAAAAACTCCAGTAGAGGGCCTTTGTTATACTCGATGAGAACTGTTATACTCGATCAGGGGACTTTGTTATACTCGATCAGGGGCCTTTGTTATACTCGATCAGGGGCCTTTGTTATACACGATCAGGGGACTTTGTTATACTCGACCTGGGACTTTGTTATACTCGATTTGGAGCCTTTGTTATATTTGATCAGAGGGCTTTGTTATACTCGATCAGGGGAGTTTCTTATAATTCTACCAGGGGACTTTGTTATACTCGATGAGGGGCCTTTGTTAAACTCGATAAGGGGCCTTTGTTATACTCGACCAGGGGACTTTGTTATACTCGATCAGTGGCCTTTGTTATAATCGTTCAGGGGACTTTGTATACTCGACCAGGGGACTTTGTTATACTCGATCTGGGGCCTTTGTTATACTTGATCAGGGGCCTTTGTTATACTCGATCAAGGAACTTTGTTATACTCGATCAGGGGCCTTTGTTATACTCGTTCAAGTGTCTTTGTTATACTCGACCAGAGGACTTTGTTATCCTCGATTAGGGGACTTTGTTATACTCGATAAGCGGGCTTTGTTATACTCGATCAGGGGACATTGTTATAGAATTTTAGGGTCCTTTGTTATACTCGAGCAGGGGCCTTTGTTATACTCGTTCAGGGGACTTTGTTATACTCGAAAAGGGGACTTTCTTATACTCGATTTAGGGCCTTTGTTATACTTGATCAGGGGACTTTGTTATAGTCGACCAGGGGACTTTGTCATACTCGATCAGGGGACTTTGTTATACTCGATCAGGGGGCTTTGTTATACTCGACCAGGGGAATTTGTTATACTCGATCTGGAGCCTTTGTTATACTTGATCAGGGGGCTTTGTTATACTCGATCAGGGGACTTAGTTATTCTTGATAACGGGGACTTTGTTATACTCGATGAGGGGGCTTTGTTATACTCGATCAGGGAAATTTTGTTATTCTCGATCATGGGCCTTTGTTAAACTCGATTAGGGGACTTTGTTATACTCGACCAGGGGACTTTGTTATTCTCGATGAGGGGCCTTTGTTATACTTGATCAAAGGGCTTTGTTATACTCGATAAGGTGCATTGTTATTCTCGATAAGGGGGACTTTGTTATACTGAATTAGGGGATATGTTATACTCGATCAGGGAACTTTGTTATACTCGATCAGGGGCCTTTGTTATACTCGTTCAGGCGCTTTTGTTATATTCGATCAGGGGGCTTTGTTATCCTCGATCAGGGGCCTTTGTTATAATCGTTCATGGGACTATGTTATACTCGAACAAGGGACCTTGTTATACTCGATCAGGGGACTTTGTTATTTTCGATGAGGGACTTTGTTATTCTCGATCATGGGACTTTGTTATACTCGATGAGGGGCCTTTGTTATACTCGATGACGGGACTTTGTTCTACTCGATCAGGGGAATTTGTTATACTCGATCAGGGGACTTTGTTATATTCGATGAGGGGACTTTTTTATACTCGATCATGGGACTTTGTTATACTCGATGAGGGGCCTTTGTTATACTCGATGAGGGGCCTTTGTTATACCCGATCAGGGGACTTTGTTATAATTGATCAGAGGACTTTGTTAAACTCTATGAGGGGGCATTGTTATCCTTGATCAGGGAACTTTATTATACTCGGTGAGGGGACATTGTTATACTGGATCAGGGGACTTTCTTTTACTCGATGAGGGTGCTTTGTTATACTCGATCAGGTGACTTTGTTATACTCGATCAGGGGCCTTTGTTATACTCGATCAGGGGCCTTTGTTATACTCGATCAGGGGACTTTGTTATACTCGACCTGGGACTTTGTTATACTCGATTTGGAGCCTTTGTTATACTTGATCAGGGTGCTTTGTTATACTCGATCAAGGGACTTTGTTATTCTCTATAAGGGGGACTTTGTTATACTCAATTAGGGGGCTTTGTTATACTCGATCAGGGAACTTTGTTATACTCGATTAGGGGCCTTTGTTATACTCGTTCAGGCGCTTTTGTTATACTCGAAGAGGGGCCTTTGTTATGTAAATAAGATGACGCTATTGCCTGCTTGATCAGGGGCTTTATTATACTCGATCCAGGGGACTTTGTTGTGGCTCTCGATAGAGGGGTGTTTGTTATACTCGATCATGGGCCTTTGTTATACTCGATTAGGGGACTTTGTTATACACGACCAGGGGACTTTGTTATACTCGTTTTGGGGCCTTTGTTATACTCGATCAGGGGGCTTTGTTATACTCGATCAGGGGACATTGTTATTCTCGATAAGGGGGACTTTGTTTTACTCAATTAGCGGGCTTTGTTATACTCGATCAGGGAACTTTGTTATACTCGATGAGGGGCCTTTCTTATACTCGATCTAAGGCGTTTGTTATACTCGATCAGGCAATTTATATATACTCGACCAGGGGACTTTGTTATACTCGATCAGGGGCCTTTGTTCTACTTGATCAGGGGACTTTGTTATAGTCGACCAGGGACTTTGTCATACTCGATCAGGGTCTTTTGTTATACTCGATCAAAGACTGTATTCTCTCGACCAGGGGACTTTGTTATACTCGATCTGGAGCCTTTGTAATACTTGATGAGGGGGCTTTGTTATACTCGATCAGGGGACTTAGTTATTCTCGATAAGGGGGACTTTGTTATACTCGATGAGGGGGCTTTGTTATACTCGATCAGGGAAATTTTGTTATTCTCGATCATGGGCCTTTGCTAAACTCGATTAGGGGACTTTGTTATGCTCGACCAGGGGACTTTGTTATACTCGATGAGGGGCCTTTGTTATACTTGATCAGGGGGCTTTGTTATACTCGATCAGGGGACATTGTTATTCTCGATAAGGGGGACTTTGTTATACTTAATTAGGGGACTTTGTTATACTCGATCAGGGAACTTTGTTATACTCGATCAGGGGCCTTTGTTATACTCGTTCAGGCGCATTTGTTATATTCGATCAGGGGGCTTTGTTATACTCGATCATGGGCCTTTGTTATAATCGTTCAGGGGACTATGTTATACTCGAACAGGGGACATTGTTATACTCGAACAGGGGACATTGTTATACTCGATCAGGGGACTTTGTTATACTCGATCAGGGGACTTTGTTATTTTCGATGAGGGACTTTGTTATTCTCGATCATGGGACTTTGTTATACTCGATGAGGGGCCTTTGCTATACTCGATGCGGGGACTTTGTTCTACTCGATCAGGGGAATTTGTTATACTCGATCAGGGGACTTTGTTATATTCGATGAGGGGACTTTTTTATACTCGATCATGGGACTTTGTTATACTCGATGAGGGGCCTTTGTTATACTCGATCAGGGGCCTTTGATATACCCGATCAGGGGACTTTGTTATAATTGATCAGAGGACTTTGTTAAACTCTATGAGGGGGCTTTGTTATCCTCGATCAGGGAACTTTGTTATACTTGATCAGGGGACTTTGTTATACTCGATTAGGGGACTTTGTTATACTCGATCAGGGGACTTTGTTATACTCGATCAGGGGACTTTGTTATACTCGATCAGGGGAGTTTCTTATAATTCTACCAGGGGACTTTCTTATACTCGATGAGGGGCCTTTGTTAAACTCGATCAGGGGCCTTTGTTATACTTGATCAAGGGGCTTTGTTATACTCGATCGGGGGACTTTGTTATTCTCGATAAGGGGGTCTTTGTTATATTCGATCAGGGGGATTTGTTATACTTGATCAGGGGGCTTTGTTATGCTCGATCAGGGGACTTTGTTATTCAAGATAAGGGGGCTTTGTTATACTCGATCAGGGGCTTTGTTACACTCGATCAGGGGACTTTGTTATATTCGATGAGAGGACTTTTTATACTCGATCAGGGACTTTGTTATATACTCGATCAAGGGGCCTTTGTTATACTTGATCAAGGGGCTTTGTTATACTCGATCAGGGGACTTTGTTATTCAAGATAGGGATTGTTATACTCAATCAGGGGCTTTGTTATACTCGATCAGGGAACTTTGTTATACTCGATCAGGGGCCTTTGTTATACTCGTTCAGGCGTCTTTGTTATACTCGACCAGGGGACTTTGTTATACTCGATCAGGGGCCTTTGTTAAACTCGATCAGGACCCTTTGTTATACTCGATCAGGGGACTTTGTTATACTCGATCAGGCGACTTTGTTATACTCGATCAGGGGGCTTTGTTAAACTTGATCAGGGATCTTTGTTATACTCGATCAGGGGCCTTTGTTATAATCGTTCAGGGGACTTAGTTATACTCGATCAGGGGACTTTGTTATACTCGACCAAGGGAGTTTGTTATACTCAACCAGGGGACTTTGTTATCTCGATCAGGGGCCTTTGTTAAACTCGATGAGGCCTTTGTTATACTCGATCAGGGGACTTTGTTATACTCGATCAAGGGGGCTTTGTTATACTCGATCAGGGAACTTTTGTTATACTCGATCAGGGGACTTTGTTATACTCGATCAGGGACTTTCTTATACTCGATCAGGAGCTTTGTTATATCGATCAGGGGACTTTGTTATACTCGATCAGGGAGTTTCTTATAATTCTACCAGGGGACTTTGTTATACTCGATGAGGGGACTTTGTTATACTCGATCAGGGGCCTTTGTTATAATCGTTCAGGTGTCTTTGTTATACTCGACCAGAGGACTTTGTTATCCTCGATCTGGGGACTTTGTTATACTCGATGAGCGGGCTTTGTTATACTCGATCAGGGGACATTGTTATAGACTTTTAGGGTCCTTTGTTATACTCGAGCAGGGGCCTTTGTTATACTTGTTCAGGGGACTTTGTTATACTCGAAAAGGGGACTTTGTTATACTCGATCTAGGGCCTTTGTTATACTTGATCAGGGGACTTTGTTATAGTCGACCAGGGGACTTTGTCATACTCGATCAGGGGACTTTGTTATACTCGATCAGGGGGCTTTGTTTTACTCGACTAGGGGACTTTGTTATACTCGATCTGGAGCCTTTGTTATACTCGATGAGGGGGCTTTGTTACACTCGATGAGGGAAATTTTGTTATACTCGATCATGGGCCTTTGTTATACGAGATCAGGGGACTTTGTTACACTCAATCAGGGGCCTTTGTTATACTTGATTAGGGGGCTTTGTTATACTCGATCAGGGGACTTTGTTATTCAAGATAAGGGGGGCTTTGTTATACTCGATCAGGGTGCTTTGTTATACTCGATCAGGGAACTTTGTTATACTCGATCAGGGGCCTTTGTTATACTCGTTCAGGCGTCTTTGTTATACTCGACCAGGGGACTTTGTTATACTCGATCAGGGGCCTTTGTTAAACTCGATCAGGGCCCTTTGTTATACTAGATCAGGGGACTTTGTTATACTCGATCAGGCGGCTTTGTTATACTCGATCAGGGGGCTTTGTTAAACTCGATCAGGAAACTTTGTTATACTCGATTAGGGGACTTTGTTATACTCGATCAGGGGACTTTGTTATACTCAATCAGGGGCCTTTGTTCTACTTGATCAGGGGGCTTTGTTATGCTCGATAAGGGGACTTTGTTATTCAAGATAATGGGGGATTTGTTAAACTCGATCAGGGGGCTTTGTTATGCTCGATCAGGGGACTTTGTTATATCTGATGAGGAACTTTTTTATACTCGATCATGGGATTCTTGTTATACTCGATCAGGGGCCTTTGTTATACTCGATCAGGGGACTTTGTTATACTCGACCAGGGGACTTTTGTTATACCGATCAGCCTTTGTTATACTTGATCAGGGCCGTTTATACTCTGGATCAGGGACTTTTGTTGCCCTCGATAAGGGGGTCTTTGTTATACTCGATGAGAGGGGCTTTGTTATACTTGATAAGGGGGCTTTGTTATACTCGATCAGGTGACTTTGTTATTCTCGATAAGGGGGTCTTTGTTATACTCGTTCAGGGGGCTTTGTTATACTCGATCAGGGAACTTTGTTATACTCGATTAGGGGCCTTTGTTATATTCGTTCAACCGCCTTTGTTATACTCGACCAGGGGACTTTGTTATACTCGATCAGGGGCCTTTGTTAAACTCGATCAGGGACCTTTGTTAAACTCGATCAGGGGACTTTGTTATACTCGATCAGGGGACTATGTTATTCTCGATCATGGGGCTTTGTTATACTCGATCAGGGAACTTTGTTATACTCGATCAGGGGCCTTTGTTATAATCGTTCAGGGACTTTATTATACTCCGACCAGGGACTTTGTTATACCTCGATCTTGGGCCTTTGCTATACCTCTGATCAGGGCTTGCTATAATTTCGACGTATCCTGTTATACCTGACCAGGGGACATTGTTATACTTCCGATCAGGGCCTTTTGTTCTACTCTTGGATCAGGGGACTTTTGTTATAGTCGACTAGGGGACTTTGTCATACTCGATCAGGGGTTTGTTATACTCGATTAGGGACGGTTATACCGACCAGGGGACCTGTTATACTCGATCTGGGGCCTTTGTTATACTTGATCAGGGGGCTTGTTATACTTGATCAGGGGACTTAGTTATTCTCGATAAGGGGGACTTTGTTATACTCGATGAGGGGACTTTGTTATACTCAATCAGGGAAATTTTGTTATTCTCGATCATGGGCCTTTGTTAAACTCGATTAGGGGACTATGTTAAACTCGACCAGGGGACTTTGTTATACTCGATGAGGGGCGTTTGTTATACTTGATCAAGGGACTTTGTTATACTCGATCAGGGGAGTTTCTTATAATTCTACCAGGGGACTTTGTTATACCCGATGAGGGGACTTTGTTATACTCGATCAGGGGCCTTTGTTATAATCGTTCAGGTGTCTTTGTTATACACGACCAGAGGACTTTGTTATCCTCGATCAGGGGACTTTGTTATACTCAATGAGCGGGCTTTGTTATACTCGATCAGGGGACATTGTTATAGACTTTTAGGGTCCTTTGTTATACTCGAGCAGGGGCCTTTGTTATACTCGTTCAGGGGACTTTGTTATACTCGAAAAGGGGACTTTGTTATACTCGATCTAGGGCCTTTGTTATACTTGATCAGGGGACTTTCTTATAGTCGTCCAGGGGACTTTGTCATACTCGATCAGGGAACTTTGTTATACTCGATCAGGGGGCTTTGTTATACTCGACCAGGGGACTTTGTTATACTCGATCTGGAACCTTTGTTATACTTGATCAGGGGGCTTTGTTATACTCGATCAGGGGACTTAGTTATTCTCGATAAGGGGGACTTTGTTATACTCGATGAGGGGTTTTGTTATACTCGATCACGGAAAATTTTTTTTATACTCGATCATGGCCTTTAGTTATACTCGATCAGACTTTGTTAACTCTCAAGGATCAGGGCCTTTGTTACTTGGATTAGGGGCTTGTTATACTCGATCAGGGATCTCGTTATTCCAAGATAAGGAGGGCTTTGTTATACTCGATCAGGGGCTTTTGTTATACTCGATCAGGAACTTTGTTATACTCTCGATCAGGGGCCTGTTATACTCTGTTCAGGTTGTCTTTTGATATACTCCACCAGGGGACTTTGTTATACTCGATCAGGGGCCTTTGTTAAACTCGATCAGGGCACTTTGTTATACTAGATCAGGGGACTTTGTTATACTCGATCAGGAGACTTTGTTATACTCGACCAGGGGACTTTGTTATACTCGATCAGGGGCCTTTGTTCTACTTGATCAGGGGGCTTTGTTATACTCGATGAGGGGACTTTGTTATTCTCGATAAGGTGGTCTTTGTTATACTCGATCAGGGGGCTTTGTTATTCTTGATCAGGGGGCTTTGTTATACTCGATAAGGGGACTTTGTTATTCAAGATAATGGGGGCTTTGTTATACTCGATCAGGGGACTTTTTATACTCGATCATGGGACTTTGTTACGCATATTCGATGAGGACTTTGTTATACTCGATCAGGGGACTTTGTTATATTCGATGAGGGGACTTTTTTATACTCGATCATGGGACTTTGTTATACTCGATCAGGGGCCTTTGTTATACTTGATCAGGGGGCTTTGTTATACTTGATCAGGGGACTTTGTTTTTCTCGATAAGGGGGTCTTTGTTATACTCGATTAGGGGGCTTTGTTATACTTGATAAGGGGGCTTTGTTATAATCGATCAGGTGACTTTGTTATTCTCGATAAAGGGATCTTTGTTATACTCGATCACGGGGCTTTGTTATACTCGATTAGGTAACTTTGTTATACTCGATCAGGGGCCTTTGTTATACTCGTTCAGGCGACTTTGTTATACTCGACCAGTGGACTTTGTTATACTCGATCAGGGGCCTTTGTTAAACTCGATGAGGGACCTTTGTTATACTCGATCAGGGGACTTTGTTATACTCGATCAGGGGACTATGTTATTCTCGATCAGGGGGCTTTGTTATACTCGATCAGGGAACTTTGTTATACTCGATCAGGGGCCTTTGTTATAATCGTTCAGGGGATTTTGTTATACTCGACCAGGGGACTTTGTTATACTCGATCTGGAGCCTTTGTTATACTTGATCAGGGGGCTTTGTTATACTCGATCAGGGGAATTTGTTATACTCGACCAGGGGACTTTTTTATACTCGATCAGGGGCCTTTGTTCTACTTGATCAGGGGACTTTGTTATAGTCGACCAGGGGACTTTGTCATACTCGATCAGGGGTCTTTGTTATACTCGATCAGGGGGCTTTGTTATACTCGACCAGGGGACTTTGTTATACTCGATCTGGAGCCTTTGTTATACTTGATCAGGGGGCTTTGTTATACTCGATGAGGGGACTTAGTTATTCTCGATAAGGGGGACTTTGTTATACTCGATGAGGGGGCTTTGTTATACTCGATCAGTGAAATTTTGTTATTCTCGATCATGGGCCTTTGTTAAACTCGATTAGGGGACTTTGTTATACTCAACCAGGGGACTTTGTTATTCTCGATGAGGGGCCTTTGTTATACTTGATCAAAGGGCTTTGTTATACTCGATCAGGGGACATTGTTATTCTCGATAAGGGGGACTTTGTTATACTCAATTAGGGGATATGTTATATTCGATCAGGGAACTTTGTTATACTCGATCAGGGGCCTTTGTTATACACGTTCAGGCGCTTTTGTGATATTCGATCAGGGGGCTTTGTTATCCACGATCAGGGGCCTTTGTTATAATCGTTCAGGGGACTATGTTATACTCGACCAGGGGACCTTGTTATACTCGATCAGGGGACTTTGTTATACTCGATCAGGGGACTTTGTTATTTTCGATGAGGGACTTTGTTATTCTCGATCATGGGACTTTGTTATACTCGATGAGGGGCCTTTGTTATACTCGATTAGGGGACTTTGCTCTACTCGATCAGGGGAATTTGTTATACTCGATCAGGGGACTTTGTTATATTCGATGAGGGGACTTATTTATACTCGATCATGGGACTTTGTTATACTCGATGAGGGGCCTTTGTTATACTCGATCAGGGGCCTTTGTTATACCCGATCAGGGGACTTTGTTATAATTGATCAGAGGACTTTGTTAAACTCTATGAGGGGCTTTGTTATCCTTGATCAGGGAACTTTATTATACTCGGTGAGGGGACATTGTTATACTGGATCAGGGGACTTTCTTTTACTCGATGCGGGGGCTTTGTTATTCTCGATCAGGTGACATTATTATACTCGATCAGGGGCCTTTGTTATACTCGATTAGGGGCCTTTGTTATACTCGATCAGGGGACTTTGTTATACTCGACCTGGGACTTTGTTATACTCGATTTGGAGCCTTTGTTATACTTGATCAGGGGGCTTTGTTATACTCGATCAGGGGACTTTGTTATTCTCGATAAGGGGGACTTTGTTATACTCGATGAGGGGACTTTGTTATACTTATTGAGGGGACTTTGTTATACTCAATTAGGGGGCTTTGTTATACTCGATCAGGGAACTTTTTTATACTCGATCAGGGGCCTTTGTTATACTCATTCAGGGGACTATGTTATACTCGAACAGGGGACCTTGTTATACTCGATCAGGGGACTTTGTTATAATCGATCAGAGGACTTTGTTATACTCTATGAGGGGGCTTTGTTATCCTCGATCAGGGAACTTTATTATACTCGGTGAGGGGACTTTGTTATACTGGATCAGGGGACTTTGTTTTACTCGATGAGGGGTCTTTGTTATATCTCGATCAGAGGACTTTGTTATACTCGATCAGGGGCCTTTGTTATACTCGATCAGGGGCCTTTGTTATACTCGATCAGGGGACTTTGTTATACTCGACCTGGGACTTTGTTATACTCGATTTGGAGCCTTTGTTATACTTGATCAGTGGGCTTTGTTATACTCGATCAGGGGACTTTGTTATTCTCGATAAGGGGGACTTTGTTATACTCGATGAAAGGGCTTTGTTATACTCGATCAGGGAAATTTTGTTATACTCGATCAGGGAAATTTTGTTATACTCGATCATGGGCATTTGTTATACTCGATTAGGGGACTTTGTTATACTTGACCAGGGGACTTTGTTATACTCGATGAGGGGCCTTTGTTATACTTGATCAGGGGGCTTTGTTATACTCGATCAGGGGACATTGTTATTCTCGATAAGGGGGACTTTGTTATACTCAATTAGGGAACTTTGTTATACTTGATCAGGGGGCTTTGTTATACTCAATCAGGGGACATTGTTATTCTCGATAAGGGGGACTTTGTTATACTCAATTAGGGGGCTTTGTTATACTCGATCAAGGGCCTTTCTTATAATCGTTCAGGGGACTATGTTATACTCGAACAGGCGACCTTGTTATACTCGATCAGGGGACTTTGTTATACTCGATCAGGGGACTTTGTTATATTCGATGAGGACTTTGTTATTCTCGATCATGGGACTTTGTTATACTCGATGAGGGGCCTTTGTTATACTCGATGAGGGGACTTTGTTCTACTCGATCAGGGGAATTTGTTATACTCGATCAGGGGACTTTGTTATATTCGATGAGGGGACTTTTTTATACTCGATCATGGGACTTTGTTTTACTCGATGAGGGCCTTTGTTATACTCGATCAGGGGCCTTTGTTATACCCGATCAGGGGACTTTGTTATAATTGATCAGAGGACTTTGTTAAACTCTATGAGGGGGCTTTGTTATCCTCGATCAGGGAACTTTATTATACTCCGTGAGGGCACATTGTTATACTGGATCAGGGGACTTTGTTTTACTCGATGAGGGGGCTTTGTTATACTCGATCAGGTGACGTTGTTATACTCGATCAGGGGCCTTTGTTATACTCGATCAGGGGCCTTTGTTATACTCGATTAGGGGACTTTGTTATACTCGACCTGGGACTTTGTTATACTCGATTTGGAGCCTTTGTTATACTTGATCAGGGGGCATTGTTATACTCGATCAGGGGACTTTGTTATTCTCGATAAGGGGGACTTTGTTATACTCGATGCGGGGACTTTGTTATACTTATTGAGGGGCCTTTGTTATACTCGATCAGGGGATATTGTTATTCTCGATAAGGGGGACTTTGTTATACTCAATTAGGGGGCTTTGTTATACTCGTTTAGGCGCTTTTGTTATATTCGATCAGGTGGCTTTGTTATACTCGATCAGGGGCCTTTGTTATAATCGTTCAGGGGACTATGTTATACTCGAACAGGGGACCTTGTTATACTCGATCAGGGGACTTTGTTATAATCGATCAGAGGACTTTGTTATACTCTATGATCGGGCTTTGTTATCCTCGATCAGGGAACTTTATTATACTCGGTGAGGGGACTTTGTTATACTGGATCAGGGGACTTTGTTTTACTCGATGAGGGGGCTTTGTTATATCTCGATCAGAGGACTTTGTTATACTCGATCAGGGGCCTTTGTTATACTCGATCAGGG
>NW_024733773.1:0-3029 GCF_018991925.1 Homarus americanus
TTTCAGAGGTGTACCAGGGAATGTCAGTGGAGTACTTGGGAGGCCAGAGGTGTACCAGGGAATGTCAGTGGAGTACTTGGGAGTGTCAGAGGTGTACCTGGGAGGTCAGAGGTGTACCTGGGAGTGTCAGAGGTGTACCTGGGAGGTTCAGAGGTGTACCTGGGAGGCAGTGGAGTACCTGGGAGGTCAAAGGTGTACCTGGGAGTGTCAGAGGCATACCTGGGAGTGTCACACAGTACCTGGGAGTGTCAGTGCACTGGGAGGTCAGAGGTGTACCTGGAATGTCAAGGGTGTACCTGGGAGGTCAGAGGGTGACCTGGGACTGTCAGAGGTGTACCTGGGAGTGTCGGAGGTGTACCTGGAGTGGGAGAAGGTACCTGGGAGTGTCGGAGGTGTACCTGGGAGTGTCGGAGGTGTACCTGGAGTGTCAGAGGTGTAATGGGAGTGTCAGAGGTGTACCTGGGAGGTCAGCGGTGTACGTGGGAGTGTCTGAGTGTACCTGGAGTGTTCAGAGGTGTGCCTAGGCGTGTCCAGAGGTGCACTGGCAGTGTCTGAGGTGTAACTGGCAGTGTCATGGTACTTGAGCAGCCAGGTGCACCTGGGAGTGTAGAGGTGTAACAGGAGTGACAGAGGAGGCCCTAGGAGGTCATAGGTGTACCTGGGAGGTCAGGTGTACCTGGGAGTGTCAGAGGTGTACCTGGGAGGTCAGGAGGTGTACCTGGGAGGTCAGAGGTGTATCTGGGAGGTCGGGAGGTACCTATGAATGGGCGGTGTACCAGGGAATGTCAGTGGAGTACCTGGGAGGTCAGAGGTGTACCCTGGGAGTATCGAAGATGTACCTGGGTGTATCGGAGGTGTACCTGGGAGCAGTCAGAGGTGTACCTGGGAGTATCAGAGGTGTACCTGGGAGGCCAGAGGTGTACTTGGGAGTGTCAGGGTGTAACTGGGAGTCTCGGAGGTGTAACTGGGAATGCTCAGAGGTGTACCAGGGAGTGTCAGTGAGTACCTGGAAGTCTCAAAGGTGTACCTGGGAGTATCAGAGGGGTACCTGGGAATATCGGAAGTGTACCTGGAATATCGGAGGTGCCTGCATGTACGGGGAGGTGTACCTGATGTCGGACGTGTACCTGGGAGTGTCACAAGAGTACCTGGGGTTATCAGAAGTGTACCTGGCAGTCAGAGGTGTACCAGGGAATGTCAGTGGAGTACTTGGGAGGTCAGAGGTGTACCTGGGAGGTCAGGAGGTGTACCCTTTGGATTGTCAAAGGTACCTGGGAGGTCAGAGGTGTACCTGGGAGTGTCGGGAGGTGTACCTAGGAGGCAGTGAAAAGTGTACCTGTGGGAGCAATGGAGGTGTACCTGGGAGGTGGGAGGCACCTGGCAGTGTCAGCGGTGTACCTGGGAGTGTCAGAGGTGTACCAGGGAATGTCAGTGGAGTACCTGGAGGCCAAAGGTGTACCTGGCAGTGTCAGAGGTGTACCTGGGAGGCCAGAGGTACCTGGGAGTGTCAAAGGTGTACCTGGGAGGTCAGAGGTGTACCTGGGAGGTTGTGAGGTACCTGGGAGGTCAGAGGTGTACCTGGAGGCCAGCGGTGTACCTGGGAGGTCGGAGGTGTACCTGGGAGTGTGGAGAAGTGTACCTGGAGAGTCGGAGGTGTACCTGGGAGTGTCGGAGGTGTAATCTGGGAGCAAGCCAGGAGGTGTACTGGGAGTGTCAGAGGTGTACCTGGGAGTGTCAGCGGTGTACCCAGAGAGTGTCTGAAGTGTACTGGGAGTGTCAGAGGTGTGCCTAGGGAGGGCCAGAGGTGCACTTGGGAGTGTCACCTTGGAGTGTCTGGAGGTGTACCTGGGAGTGTCTGGAGGTGTACCTGGTAGTGTCTGAGGTGTACTCCGGCAGGCCAGCGGTGTACCTGGGAGCAAGAAGGTGCACCTGGGAGTGCTAGAGGTGCATCAGGGAGTGACAGTGGAGTACTTGGGAGTGTCAGGAGGTGTACCCTGGGAGGTCAGAGGTGCACCTGAGTGTCAGGAGGTGCAATTCGGGAGGTCAGAGGTGTGACCTGGAGGTCAGAGGTACCTGGGAGCAACAGAGGTGCACCTGGGAGTGTCAGAGGTGTACCTGGGAGTGTCAGAGATGTACCTGGAGTGTCAGGAGGTGTATCTGGGAGTGTCGGACGTGTACCTAGGGAGTGTCAGAGGTGTACCAGTGAATGTCGGTGGAGTACCTGGGAGTGTCAGGAGGTGTACCTGGGAGGTCAGAGGTGTACCTGGGAGTGTCAGAGGTGTACCTGGGAGTGTCGGAGGTGTACCTGGGAGTGTCTGGGGTGTACCTGGGAGGTCATCTGGGGTGTACCTGGGAGTGTCTGAGGTGTACCTGGGAGTGTCTGAGGTGTACCTGGGAGTGTCAGAGACGCACTAGGGAGTGTCACAGGAGTACCTGTGAGTGTGAGAGGTGTACCTGCGAGTGTGTGAGTTGTACCTAGGAGGTCTGAGGTGTACCCATGGGAGGGTCAGAGGTGTACCTGGGAGTGTCAGAGGTGTACCTGTGAGTATCAGAGAGGTACCTGGGAGTGTCAGAGGTGTACCTGGGAGGTCAGGGGTGTAACTGGGAGTCTCGAGGTGTAACTGGGAATTTCAGAGGTGTACCAGGGAGTGCCAGTGAGCACCTGGGGAGTCTGAAAGGTGTACCCTGGGAGTATTAGTGGTGTACCTGGGAATATCGGAGGTGTACCTGGGAATATCGGAGGTGTACCTAGGGAGTGTCGGAGGCGTACCTTGGAGTGAGAAGTGTACCTGGGAGTGTCGGAGGTGTACGTGGGAGTTTCTGGAGGTGTACCTGGGGAGGTCAGGAGGGATACCTGGGAGGCCACAGGTGTACCTGGGAGTATCAGGAGGGTACCTGGGAATATCGGAAGTGTTCCTGGGAATATTATCGGAGGTGTACCTGGGAGTGTCAGAGTGGTGCACCTGGAGTGTCGGAGGTGTACCTGAGTACAGTCACAGGAGTACCTGGGATTATCAAAGATGTACCAG
>NW_024733774.1:0-27130 GCF_018991925.1 Homarus americanus
TACACTTGACTCATACTCATTACACTTTAAACAACACCCCAAAAAAACGTAAAAGTCACTCGTGAACTCAACACTCACACACTCCTCTCATCACACGCCAACAAGTGGATTCACTCACAATAAATCACGTTAGTTACAGGAATAGCAAGCCATCATCATTATCATCATCATCATCATCATCATCATCATCATCATCATCATCATCATTGTCTTACTGCCTTTTCCACATATGCGAGTGTGGGTTAGTCGTGATTACACATACTGGCAAGGCGAGGTCAGGTGATCAAAGAGTAACCCTTAACACAAAATAAATCTCTTGAGGCCTATAACAACACACACACACACACACACACAGAGAGCAACAGAGACATTGATCACCAGACAGGACCACCCAAGACACGAGAGGTAGGTACTTAATTCCCAGCATCAGTCCAGCAAAACATCTACTGTACCTTCCCGACTACCTGTGTAACCCTTCCTCCTGTTCCACACACACACACACACACACACACACATTCTATCTATAGTTAACTAAAACACAGCCCCTTATATTACATACAGCTCTACCTATCCCTACCACACAACACACACCCCTCTACACATCCCTACCACACCACACCACACCACACATCCCTACCACACCACACCACACATCCCTACCACACAACACACACCCCCTACACATCCCTACCACACCACACACAGCTTCCTACGACACCACACAACACTATCCTACACACCCCTACCACATCACAGAGGGACCAGTTCCTGAAGGCAGTTAGTCTGTTCCTGAAGGCCAGGCACACCAAGACCTGAACCTGGCAACACCTACAACAACATTACCTGTTTCCAGTGACCCCTGGCTACACCAAACCAAACCACAACACACTCAGGTCTTCGCTCAACATAACTCTTGAACATAAATACAAATTAAGAGTTAAGATAATTGATAAAAACGTAAATAAGAGAGTTAAAGATAATACAATACTACTATATGCCATCTGTGTTGTGTTCAGGTGGATAAATTAATAGTCATTAGTGTGTCTCTTTGTAATCAGTGATAAAGTGGATATATTATTGGGTGTGGTGGATGGGGGTGGAACAACTCCTAGGATGGGTTAATATCTTATCTGGCCGGCGGGTACCTCACTCACAGACTGCATGCTGGAGGCTAATACTGGAATGACCATTGGGTGGAATGACCATTGGGTAAAGGTGGAGATGCGGGTGAGGGTGAAGGTAAAGGTGGAGGTAAAGGTGAAGATGGAGGTGAAGAGGAGGTGATGGTTGTGATCGAGTGCTACAGACGAGAACTACAGGATAAGCTGATGTAAATTCCCAACAATCAACACTATAGTAAATACGGCTCCCCTACCTGCTCCTTATCCCCTGAACCCGCTGTTATACTTACTTACCTGTACATAATGTCTACTTAACACCTTTTACCTGCTTGTCACACCTGTGGTAGACCTGTTCTCTGATGTCACCTGTCGGCAATAGGTGTGGATCCCAGGTGAAGTGAAGCTAACCTAACCTAACCTATCCTATCCCAAGCAAGAAGAGGGGGGGATACCTTGAGTACGATAACGGAACCCCTTGAGTACGATAACTTAACGCCCTCATATTCAAGAGATTGAGACAAAATACTGACAGGTTTTATGCCATCTTACTGAAGGAACTAATTGATCGTACTCAGTGGGTTTAAATCACGTATACTAAATGTGTGTGTCAGGTTTACAATGGATAATTAGCCTTGTGTACACTATTTGAGTAATTATTATATAACTAATTATTAAGTTATTATCAATGTGTAAACTGCATATAATAAGATGATAATTGATGATCGTGGAAAATATCACTTCATATCAAAACTAAACTTGATTATCGCCACACAATCATCTAACTTAACCTAACTGGAAACTGACTTAACTATCATAAAATAAAGTATACTGTCTTTCATATTTTAAAGGTTGGATTAAGGACAAATTCACTTAGGTTAATTTATGGTCACAGTTAATTAGTCAAGTCTGACATATTTCTGTTGTATGTATATCACATTTATTGAATATTCATAATTTCATTATCTTTGAATATCCAAGAATTGTAATATAAAAACAATTAACGGTAAAGGAGTTTAAAGATGAAAATGTATTACAGTCTCTCGTCGACTTACGACGGTGTTCCGTCCCGACGACCAGGTCGTAATACCTGAAATATTGTTATTAAATATTATCATCAATGACTTCTTTTGGTATTAAACAATACAATTTGGTGCTAATTTTTTCCTCTTATATAAAGTAGCTTTAGTGTATAGGGTGAAACATCTATCATGAAGTGATTGTCATTAGAACTTTACGGGGTCTGAATTTGTAAAAAAACACAACTAATGTGTTTAATCTACTCATGATCAATTTGGTAAAATGAATGTTTAGGTCATCCACCTATTTGGCATTTGAAAAAACATAATTTCAATGTCACCAAACCTAACCTAACCCAACTTAACTAATCTAACATAACCTAACTTAACTGGTAAAAAACGGTCAACTTAAAATCATTAAATTCGCTGGATGGCCAAAAAGATAATAATATCATCAATTCCATTTATTTTAGAAGGACTTATTCATTATTGTTGAAATCATGGACATACAAAGCCAATATATCTACATTTGATTCTACCAGTGTGAATGGCAAAGTTAATTAATATCACCACTCCAACTGTTGGCCCAAACAAGTCGTAAAGTAGTTCTTTTTTGTAATACATCGAGTCACTAAGGGAATATAAAAATAAAACATGAAATTAGGTCACTGAATTTATCTTATTAGTAGCAAATTGTGGTTAAACTGATGCACAAATGAAACATGCCTGGGAAGTACCTAGCACTAGTTACCTGGCATATTTGGACTTATTAAAATATGAAATCTAGGCTAATAAGTAATTATACTAAGGAAATAATTATTTTGGTAGTGCTGGACTGTTATTAATTGCGCTCATTACGAGAATTGGGTCGATATTAATTCTGATAAAGGGCGTCATTCACCATCCCAGAGGAAGCTGTTCTCACCACTCTTCAAATAGACCATTTACGACTTTTTTTTAGTTCAATTTGATTTCAATACATTTCTACACATAAATTAGTTGTATTAGTTATCTTAAAGGCTTGCCTTTTATGATGGTTAGGTGAATTTAGAGGATATAAACGGCGCTGTAGAGGCTGGCGGCATTTTTCGTACACAAACATGGACCGCTTTTAAAAAGAACAATACAATTCTGCATGTGCTGTTCTGTATGGAGTATATCGTATAACAAATATTATTCCTTTGCAGATTTATACATTTTATGTCCATCCAAATCAATTTTCTTTCTTTTGGTTTCAAAAATAGTTGCCGGACGAAATTTCCCCATGTTCCAATAACGATGGCTGTCCACGGGTGAACCTCGTGGAGAACTGAAGTTGTTCCTGGAAATGAAATGGAAGGATGATTTACTAAGTTGATATTGTGTTCTCCTCTATCTCTCTCTTGTGTGTGGTTTTTTTACGGGAATTAGCCAACCCGGGCACAGGTCAAACGACCCACAACGGAGCCTGGGGGGCGAAAAAAAAGAACTTTATTTTTGAGAGATTCTGTCTGTTCGTCCATCTTGTGCGGGCAATCAACATGGTAGGTAGTGAGCCGGTCGAGTCTCTGTTGTTTTGACGCTTTTTTGTTTTTTTAATGCCCCAATTTAAAAGAGTAACTTACAGTAGATGAATTCACCATTTGGGGGTAAGGATGGGGGGAGTGAGGGTGGGGGGTGGGGGTTGGCGGGGTGAGGGTGGAGGGTGGGGGATGAGGGGTGTGGTAATGGAGAAGGTTTAGGTGAGGGAATTTAGTGGACAAAGACTTGAGAATCCAACAGACATATACACAAGATAGTCATACACACACATACATGGCAGTCATATGCACAAGACAGTCATACACGCACACACACACACACACGAGTCATGTACACAAGAAGACAAGTCATACACGCCCACATAGCTTGAATGTTGTACGGAGTGCCCCATTATATCTCTACGTTAATAAACGTCTACTTTTGGAGGTCGACTGCGTAAATATATGAATTAATAAAGAAAAACAGGAAAAACAGCTAATGTAACATAAATAGACCTTCCAAAAAGTCGATAGTAATTCCCCTGCCTGTGACACGACGAAGTAAGTACCTCTATCTAGCTCCTCCAGTCCCAGATCGAGGCAAGGCCAAGCCAGTTCATCACTTATTAACTAAACTCTCGGGTAGGTGTTGGGTGGTGTGGTGCAGTGCGTGGTGAAGGGTGGTGAAGTGTTGGGTAGGGTGGGGTGGTGAAGTGTTGGGTAGGGTGGGGTGGTGAAGTGTTGGGTAGGGTGGTGTGGGGTGGTGTAAGGTAAGGTAAGGTTAGGTAGGGTAGGACATCCCGTCTATAACCCCCCCACCCACACCCATCATCCTCTCACCCATCCTGGGAGGTGGGGAATGGTACCATCCGTCAGCCAACAACAGAAGGTACCAAGAACCACTGACTGGGAAGGGTGAGAGGATGAAAGGGTGGGTGGGAAGAGAGGGATGATGAGAGGGTAGTGTAGTGGGTGGTGTACTAAAAAAATAAAAAATAAATAAAAAATAAAAAAATAAATAAATAAAAAAATAAAAAAGTAAAAAAATAAAAAAATAAAAAAAGTGTAGTGTAGGGGTAGTGTAGTAAAAAAAAGAAAAAAAAGTGTAGTGTAGGGGTAGTGTAGTAAAAAAAAGAAAAAAAAGTGTAGTGTAGGGGTAGTGTAGTAAAAAAGAAAAAAAAAGTGTAGTGTAGTAGTAAAAAAAAATAGTGTGTAGGGTGGGTAGTAAAAAAGAAAAAATAGTGTAGGGGGTAGTGTAGTAAAAAAGAATGTAGTGGGTCGTTGCGTTGCGGTGGGTCGTTGGGTTCGTTGCGTTGGGTCGTTGGGTTCGTTGCGATGGGTCATTGGGTTCGTTGCGGTGGGTCGTTGGGTTCGTTGCGTTGCGGTGGGTCGTTGGGTTCGTTGCGTTGGGTCGTTGGGTGTTGCATTGTCGTTGGTTGTGGGTCGTTGCGGCGTTGGGTCGTTGGGTTCGTTGCGTTGCGGGGTCGTTGGGTTCGTTGCGGTGGGTCGTTGGGTTCGTTGCGTTGCGTTGGGTCGTTGGGTTCGTTGCGTTGCAGTGGGTCGTTGGGTTCGTTGCGTTGGGTCGTTGGGTTCGTTGCGTTGCGGTGGGTCGTTGGGTTCGTTGCGTTGCGGTGGGTCGTTCGATTCTTTTGGTGTTTTTTTTAACTTAAATGATTAATATAATTGAGAATAATTATTAGAACATTTATAATTACTGTAATTCCTGGTCATTTGTCAACAACATCAGAATTGAGACAGCACAAATAATACGTCATAAAATAGGGTAGTGTTGGGTAGTGTTGGGTAGCGGTGTAGGACATCCCGACTATAACCACATCCTTCCCAGGAAGTGGAGAATGGTACAATCCGTCAGGCGCCGACAGAAGGTATCAGGACCCACCGACTGGGAAGTGTGTGTGTAGGGTGGTGTAGTGTGGGGTATGGTGGTGTAGTGAGGGTGTAGTGGGTGGTGTAGTATGGGGTATGGTGGTGTAGGGTGGTGTACGGTAAGGTATCAGGACCCACCGACTGGGAAGTGTGTGTGTAGGGTGGTGTAGTGGGTGGTGTAGTGGGGTATGGTGGTGCAGTGAGGGTGTAGTGGGTGGTGTAGTATGGGGTATGGTGGTGTAGGGTGGTGTATGGTAAGGTATCAGGACCCACCGACTGGGAAGTGTGTGTGTAGGGTGGTGTAGTGTTGGGTATGGTGGTGTAGTGGGGGTGTAGTGGGTACTGTAGTATGGGGTATGTTGGTGTAGGTGGTGTACGGTAAGGTATCAGGACCCACCGACTGGGAAGGGTGTGGAATCCCCCCATCCCCCATCCACACCCATCCTGGGAGGTGGAGAATGGCACCATCCGGTAGTTGGCAACGGAAGGTATCAGGACCCTCCGACTGGGAAGGGTGTGGAATCCCCCCATCCCCCATCCACACTATCCTGGGAGGTGGAGAATAACCATCCAGTAGTTAACAACAGAGGTAATGGAGACACCGACGCTGGGAAGGGTGAGGGCCCCATCCACACCCATCACAGGAGGTGGAAATCGCACCATCCACAGTTGGCAACAGGAAGGTATCAGGACCCACCGACTGGGAAGGGTGTGGAATCCCCCCATCCCCCATCCACACCCATCCTGGGAGGTGAAGAATGGCACCATCCGGTAGTTGGCAACGGAAGGTATCAGGACCCTCCGAGTGGGAAGGGTGTGGAATCCCCCCATCCACACCCATCCTGGGAGGTGGAGAATGGCACCATCTTGTAGTTGGCAACGGAAGGTATCAGGACCCTCCGACTGGGAAGGGTGTGGAATCCCCCCATCCACACCCATCCTGGGAGGTGGAGAATGGCACCATCTTGTAGTTGGCAACGGACGGTATCAGGACCCTCCGACTGGGAAGGGTGTGGAATCCCCCCATCCACACCCATCCTGGGAGGTGGAGAATGGCACCATCCGGTAGTTGGCAACGGAAGGTATCAGGACCCACCGACTGGGAAGGGTGTGGAATCCCCCCATCCCCCATCCACACCCATCCTGGGAGGTGGAGAATGGCACCATCCGGTAGTTGGCAACGGAAGGTATCAGGACCCACCGACTGGGAAGGGTATGGAATCCCCCCATCCCCCATCCACACCCATCCTGGGAGGTGGAGAATGGCACCATCCGGTAGTTGGCAACGGAAGGTATCAGGACCCACCGATTGGGAAGTGTGTGGGAATCCCCATCCCCATCACACATCCTGGGAGGTGGAGGGTAACCATCCATTGGTTGGCAGCAGGCTGTCAGGACCCTCCGACTGGGAAGGTGTGGAATCTAATCCACACTGCCCATCACAGGAGGTGGAGAATGGCACCATCAGTGATTGGCTTGAAGGTATCAGGACCCACCGACTGGGGAAGGGTGTGGAATCCCCATCCACCCATCCTGGGGAGGTGGAGAATGTTTCTATCCGGTTAGCAGCAGAGTGTCAGGACCCTCCGACTGGAGGGTGTGGAATCCCACTCCACCCATCTGGGAGGTGGAGAATAGGCCTGCATCCGGTAGTTGGCAGGAAGGTATCAGGACCCTCCATTTGAGGTGTGGGTATCCCCATCACACCTGGGAGGTGGAGAATGGCACCATCCATTTGGTTGGCCTTGGAAGGTGTCAGGACCCACCGACTGGGAAGATGAGAATCCCCATCACCATCCTGGGAGGTGGAGAATGGCACCATCCGGTAGTTGGCAACGGAAGGTATCAGGACCCACCGACTGGGAAGGGTGTGGAATCCCCCCATCCCCCATCCACACCCATCCTGGGAGGTAGAGAATGGCATCATCCGGTAGTTGGCAACGGAAGGTATCAGGACCCACCGACTGGGAAGGGTGTGGAATCCCCCCATCCCCCATCCACACCCATCCTGGGAGGTGGAGAATGGCACCATCCGGTAGTTGGCAACGGAAGGTATCAGGACCCACCGACTGGGAAGTGTGTGGAATCCCCCCATCCCCATCTATCTGTGTCTCTGTGTCTCACTGTTTCTGCCAGTCTGTCTCACAATATCGATCTCTGTCTGTCTTTCTGATTTTCTGCCTCTGTTTTTCTGTCTGTCTGTCTCTTTCGTCTATATGTTAGTCTATGTCGCCGTCTCTGTTTCTGTCTGTCCCTCTATTTCTCCGTCTGTCTGTCTGTCAGTTGTCTGCTTGCGTCTGCGACAAACAGACAGACAGGCAGACAGAAAGAAACGGACACAGAGACACACAGACAGAGACTGAGACACACACAGGCAGAGACACAGACAGACATGACAGAGACCAACACACAGACAGAGAGATTCCTACAAGTTGTTATTATTTCTTCTTTTACCAAAGTGTTCCTGTTGCTTAACAACTCAATCAGATACGTTATGGTTACGTGGTGAGTCAAGGGACAGTTGTCTGTTTCAGTTTGGGTGACAGCGGTCGAGCCTGAGAAGAGCGCCGGACCTTCTTATTTACGGCGATTCCTTCTTTATCTTGAGTTAGTAGCCAAGATTGTCTGTCTCTCCCTGTCTGCCTCTGTCTGTCTGTCTGTCTCCGCTCGTCTGTTTGTCTGTCTGTATGTCTTTTTCCGTCTGTGTCTTTCGGTGTGCTTGTCCGTTTGTCTGACGGTTTCTGTCTGTTTCTGTGTGTCTGTCTGTTTAATGTCTGTCTGTCTGTGTCCGTCCGTCTGTCTGTTTTTCTAACTGTCTGTTTGTCTGTCTGTCTACAAATCCTCCCTAAGGAATCCTATCCTATAAATCAACATACCCGACCACCGCCCCCCCCTCCCCCCCCAACAAAAAATATATAAATAATTAACAAAATAAAAATAAATAAATAAATTAATAAATAAAAAATAAAATAAAATAATAAATAAATACAATAAAATAAAATACCAACCAACCTCCAAACACAGCAACACCGCCCCCCCCACCCAGACAAAGCCGCACAGAAATACTTACAATTCTCCATACCCAACCTCAGCGACAACCCTCTCAATAAAAACAACCTAACTCAACAACTCCATTCAACAAAAAACAGACAGAAAGACAGAACAGACGATACAGAGACCGACATAATTGGAAGACAGGAGGCTGAAGAGACAGAACAGAGACAAACACAGACACAGACAGACAGTGACAGACATTGTAAAAATAGACTGGCAGACAGAGACAGACTGACGGACAGACAAACAGAGATACAAAGACAGACAGAGACTGAGAGACAGACGGACAGAGACAGTTAGACAAACTAACTCTACCAAAGCACCAATCACCTACTGCGGCACCAAGAGACGCCAACCCCAGTAAATAGAAACCCTCCTACTGGTGTACATTAACACAGTATAACCTTTTTCTTCTATATTTTAAATTTATTTCTGTTCCTTTTTCGCCCCCTCCCCCCCCCCAGGCCCCGTTGTGGGTCGTTTGATCTGTGCCCGGGTGGGCTAATTCCCATTAAAAAAAAAACCAACTGGCTGGGCCCAGCCTCGAACTGGTCCCGGCGGTGCTAGACGTAGTTCGTCAGGCCACCGCCAGGGGTCTACTGTCGGCTTTTGTGAAGGTGGTTTTGTTGTTTTTCTTTAATAATTCATATATTTTCGTAGTTTTTCTCAGGATTTGTATGAATTTATACTCCAATAACAGAGTTACAATTGTATTGAAGCTGTGTGTGGCCCTTTTACAGCCAATCTTGGCTACTAACTCAAGATACACTTGTGTGTGCGTGTTTGACTGTCGTGTGTGTGAGTGTCGTGAATCATGAAGAAATTTTGCAAGAACCTGTACCAAAACACATACAAAAGAATACCAAACAGTTATAAACAACAGCGAAACGGTAACTCTGCTATTTGAGTTTAAAATCACGTTAAGAACTGCGAAAATAAATCAATTATTGAAGAAAAACTGCAAAAATACCACATGTAACATAAATACAACTTCTGGAATGTTGATCAATGTCCCCCTGGCGGTGGCCTGGCGAACTAGGTACCACCGTGGGTCACAGCTTCCATGGTAAACACTTTAAATATTATGAGTGTCTCTCACCCACAATGGAGAGGCCTACACTCTCACCACCGCTGTCTACACCTACACTATGGTTACTCACACGAGCCAGAAGCACCGGACATGGAGTAGAAAAATTGTCCTCGTTGCAGATGGTGACGTCATCGTGGGGGTAGCAACGGACCCTGGTGTTATGGTGAAGTAATGGTGAGGTGATGGTGATAGTAAAAGAGATGGTGAAGTTCTTGGGAAGGCCACAGTGAGGTAACGATGAGAATGGTGATATTATGGTGAAATGATGGTGAGGTGACTGGAGGAACTATTCACTGGTGAAGGGTTACTGGTGCACCACTGAAGTATGAATGAAGAAGTAATGATAAAAAAGATAGCTAAAAGGAATGATGGTGAGATATAAGAGAAGAGGTGATGGTGAGTTTTAATGGTGATGGTGAGCGTAATGGTCCGGGTTTACAAGCTTTTACATATACGTGAACGCTTTAAGATTATAACACACACACACACACACACACACACACACACACACTCACACACACACACACACACACCATTTTTATCCTTCATATCCCGAGAAAATTTACTCAACTAAAATAAATAACTATGATGTAGTGATGTAGTGTTTCTCGTCATCCAGGCCAGGTGATGTAGTGTTTCTCGTCATCCAGGCCAGGTGATGTAGTGTTTCTCGTCATCGAGGCCAGGTGATGTAGTGTTTCTCGTCATCCAGGCCAGGTGATGTAGTGTTTCTCGTCATCCAGGCCAGGTGAGGTAGTGTTTCTCGTCATCCAGCCCAAGTGATGTAGTGTTTCTCGTCATCCAGGCCAGGTGATGTAGTGTTTCTCGTCATCCAGGCCAGGTGATGTAGTGTTTCTCGTCATCAGGCCGGGTGATGTAGTGTTTCTCTCGTCATCCAGGTAGCGGTGATGTAGTGTTCTCGTTATCCAGGCCGGGTGATGTAGTGTTTCTCGTCATCAGGCCAGGTGATGTAGATGTTTCTCGTCATCCAGGCCAGGTGATGTAGTGTTTCTCGTCAACCAGGCCAGGTGATGTAGTGTTTCTCGTCATCCAGGCCAGGTGATGTAGTGTTTCTCGTCATCCAGGGCAGGTGATGTAGTGTTTCTCGTCATCCAGGCCAGGTGATGTAGTGTTTCTCGTCATCCAGGCCAGGTGATGTAGTGTTTCTCGTCATCCAGGCTAGGTGATGTAGTGTTTCTCGTCATCCAGGCCAGGTGATGTAGCGTTTCTCGTCATCCAGGCCAGGTGATGTAGTGTTTCTCGTCATCCAGGCCAGGTGATGTAGTGTTTCTCGTCATCCAGGCCAGGTGATGTAGTGTTTCTCGTCATCCAGGCCAGGTGATGTAGTGTTTCTCGTCATTCAGCCCAAGTGAGGAAGATTTTTTGTGGAAATTTCAGTAAAGATTAAAATTAACCCCCACACTCCTCCCCCCCCCCTCCACAAAAAAAATCAAGGAAATTGTTTTTATTTACGACTAACAACAATATAACCATATATTTATGTACGTAATTTGTTAGAAAAAGTCATCAAACAGTTGTGGTTACGTTTAACAAATACCAAAACGTAATCTAGAAAAAAACTTTATAGGATGGAAATATTAATTGGACAGATACTCTTGAACTATACGGTAAATCCATATCTTTTTTTTTCCATTTAACAAAAGAGGAAGTCGTGCCATTGAGATTGGTCGCGGAAGTAGAAAATCCCCTTTTCCGTATCAGACTGACGAAAAAAAAAAGAAAACAGATTTTTTTAAATAGCGTGACTGTCCCTGGAGAGCTGTGGAAGTACTGGAGGAAATAGTGCCGGGAGGAAAGGGAGGTGGAGGAGGGAGAGGAAGGGGGTGGGGGAGGAGGAGGTGGAGTAGAAAAGGGATTCTGATGTGGTTTTGTTTTTCTTCTAGTTAAGTGTTTGCTCTCTCTCTCTCTCTCTATCTCTATCAGTACGTTTTTCAGCCAGACCATCCTCACATCAGTCAATCCGACCCTCCTCCACTTTATCCTTCTACAGGTAGTTCCTCTACTTCAGTCGCTCCGTCAGTCTATAATACTGTGAGTGAATGTATACTTTACACCATTAACTCCTCCTGTAGTATTAGATGGAAAGATTTGAAACATGTTATAAGGATATTTACACATAGTGATCCATACGTGTAGTAGTAGTAAGGCGAGTCTTTGGTCAAAATATATAAATATACAGTATATTAACCCCGACCCGCGTCATGGCTTGTATTATGAAGCACTCGCCTCGGGGGTGTGGAGCTTTTGTAATTAACTCAATTTGTTTATTTTTTTTATGTAATGAATTATATAATGATAATAGTTTCTTTGAACTTCTGTCGTTTACATGGTGAGCTCTGATGTCCTTTATGTTCTTAGTTACTCGTAGTGGAGATACTGGAAACTTATTTACTTTATTTTTTTATTAACGATATACTAGTTGTGGGACACGTGAGAATGGTAGAGAGAAGTATATCCATCTTAATGGATCGACAATAGTGGGTAAAGTTAAGAAAGTCTACGGTATTCGTTACCCACGTTTCACTACTAAACCTCCTCGTTTAATTCTGGTTTCTTGTACTTCCTTTCACTTCAAATATTCTTGTCTATGTGCCGCTGATTCTCAAACTGACAGACACTCACATATTAATACTTCTTTTTTTATATCGTGCTGAAATATAAAAATTCGATTGAACATAGCGAATATAACAAAAGCAAGAATTCCTTCAGTAGGTTAAATAAAAGAAGAGTTTAAATCATCTTACTCACGGTATTGAGTCTTCGTAGTCGAGGGATTAGGTCATCGTACTCAAGGGATTAGCTCATCGTACTGATTAAGTTAAACCGTAATACCAAAGGCATCAATACATTCATTTGTTAAGTTTAAGTTATAGGCAGTGACACCATCAACGAATTGAATGATTTTAACACGACAACATTATTTTTGTCATTTTGTTGCTGGTGCCTGACAGAGTGCGCAGTACATCTGTTGCCAATGCAGATGCATCTTAAGCTAGACTAAGCAGCGACAGAGTTTCATGACACACACACTCACACAAAAAGCAGAATTCATAAATATCACGTACTGAACCACCTCAAGAAATTGCTTACCCAGACTATAATTATTCACAAGACACACAAATAGAACTTTTCGTATACTGCGCACTTAATATCATAGGTGGGGGATGGGGTGTGTGTGGGGGGAGGAGGAGGAGGACACGGGATGGGGGGTGTGTGTGGGGTGGGTGGGGAGGGGGGGGGGAGGAGGAAACACGCTATAAGAGATCGTATGAAGTTTAGGATTCTCCAAGATATGTCGGTAGATAACTTTAAAGACGCTTGGTGAAGACGACTCGCCAGGGAGTCAACAAGAGAGATGAGCTTGCTGCGTCTTATACGATGTTGGTAGGGTGTACTTGACGCACCCCCCCCCCCGCTAATGACGCTTGAGGCTACAGGCTTTTAAGTTTATTTGTGGTCCTTGGAGGAATTTATAAGTTTAAGTGTCAGAATGTAGTAGGATTAAAAGTCAGGTCAGGAGATGAGACGCCAGAGAGAAGCTTACTGAGGCTAAGTTATATAGACGAGTGTGTTGGTCGGCACTAGGTTCATATGTCTTTTCTGCCTGAGTTTTTTTCCCCTCACTCCTCGTAGCAAGATGTTAAGATATTTTTCCTATACGAGGTACGAAAAAGTAATATTTGTCTTTCTGAAAAAAATTTTCTCTGTTGACTCATCCACTTCATTTATGCATTTACTTTTATTATTATTATTATTATTATTATTATTATTATTATTATTATTAGTAGTAGTAGTAGTAGTAGTAGTAGCAGTAGTAGTAGTAGTAGTAGTAGTAGTAGTAGTATAACATCATGCGTCATAGAATACTTGTGAATATTTCACGGACTTGTGGATTTTAACCCCTTGTGTAAGATGACAACCGCTTACGTTCAGTGAATTACCACCTGTGAGTAGGATACCTTAATCCTCTTGAGTACGACAAATTAACACCTTCATCGTCAAGTCTTAACTCAAGTCTTAACTCTATTAAGAGGATAATCCGATTTTTAATCAAAGTTGATGTAATACTCGAGGGCTACATAATGAGTTATTAGGCAAGATTAATGTATTTACAATATTTGCATAAATTTTTCTTCACGTATTATTTATTATGAAGCAAATAAAGAAAGTTATGATAAAACTGATTTGACTTTTAGGGAGATATACGGTAAGTTGCGGTACACGTAAGAATGATACTGAGACAGTAAATCATCTTAATGGATCAACAAGTGTGGTGGGTAAATGTGGAAAAGTATACGGTATTTGCCACCCACGTTTCACTACTAATCCACCTCGCTCCATTCTGTTTTCTCTCTACCATTCTCACGTGTCCCACAACTAGTATATCGTTAATAAAAAAATAAAGTAAATAAGTTTCCAGTATCTCCACTACGAGTAACTAAGAACATAAAGGACATCAGAGCTCACCATGTAAATGACAGAAGTTCAAAGAAACTATTATCATTATATAATTCATTACATAAAACAATAAACAAATTGAGTTAATTACAAAAGCTCCACACCCCCGAGGCGAGTGCTTCATAATACAAGCCATGACGCGGGTCGGGGTTAATATACTGTATATTTATATATTTTAACCAAAGACTCGCCTTACTACTACTACACGTATGGATCACTATGTGTAAATATCCTTATAACATGTTTCAAATCTTTCCATCTAATACTACAGGAGGAGTTAATGGTGTAAAGTATACATTCACTCACAGTATTATAGACTGACGGAGCGACTGAAGTAGAGGAACTACCTGTAGAAGGATAAAGTGGAGGAGGGTCGGATTGACTGATGTGAGGATGGTCTGGCTGAAAAACGTACTGATAGAGAGAGAGAGAGAGAGAGAGAGAGAGCAAACACTTAACTAGAAGAAAAACAAAACCACATCAGAATCCCTTTTCTACTCCACCTCCCTTTCCTCCCGGCACTATTTCCTCCAGTACTTCCACAGCTCTCCAGGGACAGTCACGCTATTTAAAAAAATCTGTTTTCTTTTTTTTTTCGTCAGTCTGATACGGAAAAGAGGATTTTCTACTTCCGCGACCAATCTCAATGGCACGACTTCCTCTTTTGTTAAATGGAAAAAAAAAGATATGGATTTACCGTATAGTTCAAGAGTATCTGTCCAATTAATATTTCCATCCTATAAAGTTTTTTTCTAGATTACGTTTTGGTATTTGTTAAACGTAACCACAATTGTTTGATGACTTTTTCTAACAAATTACGTACATAAATATATGGTTTTATTGTTGTTAGTCGTAAATAAAAACAATTTCCTTGATTTTTTTGTGGAGGTGTGGGGTTAATTTTAATCTTTACTGAAATTTCCACAAAAATCTTCTCACTTGGCTGAATGACGAAACACTACATCCACTGGCCTGGATAACGAAACACTACATCACCTGGCCTGGATGACGAAAACACTACATCCTGGCCTGGATGACGAAACGCTACATCACCTGGCCTGGATGACGGCACCATCACCTGGCCTGGATGACGAAACACTACATCACCTGGCCTGGATGACGAAACGCTACATCACCTGGCCTGGATGACGAAACACTACATCACCTGGCCTGGATTGACGAGAAACACTACATCACCTGGCCTGGCAGAAACACTACATCCCACCTGGCTGGATGACGAGAAACACTACATCACCTGGCACTGGATGACGAGAAACACTACATCATCTGGGCTGGGTGATGAGAAACACTACATCACCTGGCCTGGGTGTTGAGAAACACTACATCACCTGGCCTGGATGACGAGAAACACTACATCATCTGGGCTGGGTGATGAGAAACACTACATCACCTGGCCTGGGTGTTGAGAAACACTACATCACCTGGCCTGGATGATGAGAAACACTACATCACCTGGCCTGGATGATGAGAAACTCTACATCACCTGGCCTGGATGATGAGAAACACTACATCACCTGGCCTGGATGATGAGAAACACTACATCACCTGGCCTGGATGGTGAGAAGCACTACACTCACCTGGCCTGGATGACGAAAACACTACATCACCTGTACGGATGACGAGAAACACTACATCACCTGGCGCGGATGACGAAAGCTTGCTACATCACCTGGCCTGGATGACGAAACACTACATCACCTGGCCTGGATGACGGCTTACTACATCACCTGGCCTGGATGACAGTACTACATCACCTGGCCTGGATGACGAGAAAACACTACATCACCTGGCCTGGATGACGAAATACTACATCCACCTGGCCTGGATGACGAAACACTACATCACCTGGCCTGGATGACGAAACACTACATCACCTGGCCTGGATGACGAGAAACACTACATCACCTGGCCTGGATGACGAGAAACACTACATCACCTGGCCTGGATGACGAGAAACACTACATCACCTGGCCTGGATGACGAGAAACACTACATCACTACATCATAGTTATTTATTTTAGTTGAGTAAATTTTCTCGGGATATGAAGGATAAAAATGGTGTGTGTTTGTGTGTGTGTGTGTGTGTGTGTGTTTGTGTGTTTGTGTTATAATCTTAAAGCGTTCACGTATATGTAAAAGCTTGTAAACCCGGATCATTACGCTTTATAAACTCTCACCATCACCCTACCACATCACCATTAAAACTCACCATCACCTCTTCTCTTATATCTCACCATCATTCCTTTTAGCTATCTTTTTTATCATTACTTCTTCATTCATACTTCAGTGGTGCACCAGTAACCCTTCACCAGTGAATAGTTCCTCCAGTCACCTCACCATCATTTCACCATAATATCACCATTCTCATCGTTACCTCACTGTGGCCTTCCCAAGAACTTCACCATCTCTTTTACTATCACCATCACCTCACCATTCACCATAACACCAGGGTCCGTTGCTACCCACACGATGACGTCACCATCTGCAACGAGGACAATTTTTCTACTCCATGTCCGGTGCTTCTGGCTCGTGTGAGTAACCATAGTGTAGGTGTAGACAGCGGTGGTGAGAGAAAATAGTGTAGGCCTCTCCATTATTGGGTGAGACACTCATAATATTTAAGTGTTTACCATGGAAGCTGTGACCCACGGTGAACACAGTTCGCCGGAGCCACCGCCAGAAGGTTGATCAACATTCAGAAGTTGTATTTATGTTACATGGTATTTTGCAGTTTTTCTTCAATAATTTATTTATTTTCGCAGTTCTTAACGTGATTTTAAGCTCAAATAGCAGAGTTACCGTGGCGCTGTTGTTTATAACTGTTTGGTATTCTTTTGTATGTGTTTTGGTATAGGTTCTTGCAAAATTTCTTCATGATTCACGTAAACTCACGACACTCATACACATACACACACGACAGTCAAACACGCACACACAATTGTATCTTGAGTTAGTAGCCAAGATTGGCTGTAAAAGGGCCACACACAGCTTCAATACAATTTGTAACTCTGCTATTTGGAGTATAAATTCATACAAATTTTTGAGAAGAAAAACTACGGCAATTATTAAAGAAAACAACAAAATACCTTCACAGAAGCCGACAGTAGACCATGGCGTTGGCTGACGAACTACGTCTAGCACCGCCGGGACCAGTTCGAGGCTGGGCCCAGCCAGTTGCTTTTTTTTTTAATGGGAATTAGCCCACCCGGGCACAGATCAAACGACCCACAACGGGGCCTGGGGGGGAGGGGGGGTGCGAAAAAGGAACAGAAATAAATTTAAAATATAGAAGAAAAAGGTTATACTGTGTTAATGTACACCAGGAGGAGGGTTTCTGTTTACTGGGGTTGGCGTCTCTTGGTGCCGCAGTAGGTGATTGGTGCTTTGGTAGAGTTAGTTTGTCTAACTGTCTCTGTCCGTCTGTCTCTCAGTCTCTGTCTGTCTTTGTATCTCTGTTTGTCTGTCCGTCAGTCTGTCTCTGTCTGCCAGTCTATTTTTACAATGTCTGTCACTGTCTGTCTGTGTCTGTGTTTGTCTCGTTCTGTCTATCTGTCTGTCTCAGCCTCTCTGTCTTTCCACTATGTCGGTCTCTGGCTGTCTGTTCTGTCTCTCTGTCTGTCTGTCTTTCTGTCTGTCTGTTTTTTGTTGAAGGGAGTTGTTGAGTTAGGTTGTTTTTATTGAGAGGGTTGTCGCTGAGGTTGGGTATGGAGAATTGTAAGTATTTCTGTGCGGCTTTGTCTGGGGGGGGGTGTTGCTGTGTTTGGAGGTTGGTTGGTATTTTATTTTATTGTATTTATTTATTATTTTATTTTATTTTTTATTTTTTTATTTATTAATTTATTTATTTATTTTTATTTTGTTAATTATTTATTTATTTTTTGTTGGGGGGTGGGGGGGGGCGGTGGTCGGGTATGTTGATTTATAGGATAGGATTCCTTAGGGAGGATTTGTAGACAGACAGACAAACAGAGACAGTTAGAAAAACAGACAGACGGACGGACACAGACAGACAGACATTAAACAGACAGACACACAGAAACAGACAGAAACCGTCAGACAAACGGACAAACACACCGAAAGACACAGACAGAAAAGGACATACAGACAGACAAACAGACGAGCGGAGACAGGCAGACAGTCAGAGGCAGACAGGGAGAGACAGACAATCTTGGCTACTAACTCAAGATAAAGAAGGAATCGCCGTAAATAAGAAGGTCCAGCGCTCTTCTCAGGCTCGACCGCTGTCACCCAAACTGAAACAGACAACTGTCCCTTGACTCACCACGTAACCATAACGTATCTGATTGAGTTGTTAAGCAACAGGAACACTTTGGTAAAAGAAGAAATAATAACAACTTGTAGGAATCTCTCTGTCTGTCTGTTGGTCTCTGTCATGTCTGTCTGTGTCACTGCCTGTGTGTCTCAGTCTCTGTCTGTGTGTCTCTGTGTCCGTTTCTTTCTGTCTGCCTGTCTGTCTGTTTGTCGCAGACACAAGCAGACAACTGACAGACAGACAGACGGAGAAATAGAGGGACAGACAGAAACAGAGACGGCGACATAGACTAACATATAGACGAAAGAGACAGACAGACAGAAAAACAGAGGCAGAAAATCAGAAAGAGAGACAGAGATCGATATTGTGAGACAGACTGGCAGAAACAGTCAGACACAGAGACACAGATAGATGGGGGATGGGGGGATTCCACACCCTTCCCAGTCGGTGGGTCCTGATACCTTCCGTTGCCAACTACCGGATGGTGCCATTCTCCACCTCCCAGGATGGGTGTGGATGGGGGGATTCCACACACTTCCCAGTCGGTGGGTCCTGATGCCTTCCGTTGCCAACTACCGGATGGTGCCATTCTCCACCTCCCAGGATGGGTGTGGATGGGGGATGGGGGATTCCACACCCTTCCCAGTCGGTGGGTCCTGATGCCTTCCGTTGCCAACTACCGGATGGTGCCATTCTCCACCTCCCAGGATGGGTGTGGATGGGGGATGGGGGGATTCCACACCCTTCCCAGTCGGTGGGTCCTGATACCTTCCGTTGCCAACTACCGGATGGTGCCATTCTTCACCTCCCAGGATGGGTGTGGAATGGGGGATGGGGGGATTCCACACCCTTCCCAGTCGGTGGGTCCTGATACCTTCCGTTGCCAACTACCGGATGGTACCATTCTCCACCTCCCAGGTTGGGTGTGGATGGGGGATGGGGGGATTCCACACCCTTCCCAGTCGGAGGGTCCTGATACCTTCCGTTGCCAACTACCGGATGGTGCCATTCTCCACCTCCCAGGATGGGTGTGGATGGGGGATGGGGGGATTCCACACCCTTCCCAGTCGGTGGGTCCTGATACCTTCGTTGCGCAACTACCCGGGTGCCATTCTCCACCTCAGGATGGGTGTGGATGGGGATGGGGGATTCACACCCTTCCGGAGTCGGTGGGTCTGATTACCTTCCGTTTGCCAACTACCGGATGGTGCCGTTCTCCACCTCCCAGGATGGAGTGTGGATGGGGGACTGGGGGGATTCCACCCTTCCCAGTCGGAGAAGTCTGATACCTTCCGTTGCCAACTACCGGATGAATTGCCATTCTCCCACCTCCCAGGATGGGTGTGGATGGGGGATGGGGGATTCACACCTTCCCAGTCGGTGGGTCCTGATACCTTCTGTTGCCAGCTACCGGATGAGTTGCCTTTCTCCACCTCCCAGGATGGGTGTGGATGATGGGATGGGGGATTCACACCCTTCAGTAAGGTGGGTCCTGATACCTTACCGTACACCACCCTACACCACCATACCCCATACTACACTACCCACTACACCCCCACTACACCACCATACCCCACACTACACCACCCTACACACACCCTTCCCAGTCGGTGGGTCCTGATACCTTACCGTACACCACCCTACACCACCATACCCCATACTACACGACCCACTACACCCTCACTACACCACCATACCCCACACTACACCACCCACTACACCACCCTACACACACACTTCCAAGTCGGTGGGTCCTGATACCTTACCGTACACCACCCTACACCACCATACCCCATACTACACCACCCACTACACCCTCACTACACCACCATACCCCACACTACACCACCCACTACACCACCCTACACACACACACTTCCCAGTCAGTGGGTCCTGATACCTTACCGTACACCACCTACACCACCATGCCCATACTACACCCACTACACCTGCACCACCATACCCCACACCACCACCCACACTACCACCTACACACACACTTCCCAGTCGGTGGGTCCTGATACCTACCGTACACCACCCTACCACCATACCCTTTCCACCACCCACTTTCACCCACTACACCCACCATACCCCACACTACACCGCCACTACACTTGCTACACCCACCATGCCCACACTACACCACCCACTACACCACCCTACACACACACTTCCCAGTCGGTGGGTCCAGATACCTTACCGTACACCACCCTACACCACCATACCCCATACTACACCACCATACCCCATACTACACCACCATACCCCATACTACACCACCATACCCCATACTACACCACCATACCCCCACTACACCCCCACTACACCACCCTACACACACACTTCCCAGTCCGGTGGGTCCTGGTCTACTACCGTACACCACCTACACCACCATACCCCATACTACACCACCCACTACCACCCCCACTACCACCATACCCCACACTACACCACCCACTACACCACCCTACACACACCCTTCCCAGTCGGTGGGTCCTGATACCTTACCGTACACCACCCTACACCACCATACCCCATACTACACCACCCACTACACCCCCACTACACCACCATACCCCACACTACACCACCCTATACACACACTTCCCAGTCGGTGGGTCCTGATACCTTACCGTACACCACCTACACCACCATACCCGATACTACACCACCCACTACACCCTCACTACACCACCATACCCCACACTACACCACCCTACACACACACTTCCCAGTCGGTGGGTCCTGATACCTTCTGTCGGCGCCTGACGGATTGTACCATTCTCCACTTCCTGGGAAGGATGTGGTTATAGTCCGGATGTCCTACACCCCCTACCCAACACTACCCAACACTACCCTATTTTATGACGTATTATTTGTGCTTTCTCAATTCTGATGTTGTTGACAAACGACCAGGAATTACGGTAATTATAAATGTTCTAATTATTATTCTCAATTATATTAATCATTTAAGTTAAAAAAAACACCAAAAGAATCGAACGACCCACCGCAACGCAACGAACCCAACGACCCACCGCAACGCAACGAACCCAACGACCCACCGCAACGCAACGAACCCAACGACCCAACGCAACGACCCAACGCAACGAACCCAACGACCCAACGCAACGCAACGAACCCAACGACCCACCGCAACGCAACGAACCCAACGACCCAACGACCCACCGCAACGCAATGAACCCAACGACCCACCGCAACGCAACGAACCCAACGACCCACCGCAACGAAGACGACCCCACCGCAGCGCAACGGAACCGAACGACCCACCCCAACGAACCCAACGACCCACCGCAACGCAACGAACCCAACGACCCACCGCAACGCAACGACCCACTACACTTTTTTTCTTTTTTTTTCTTTTTTTACTACACTACCCCTACACTACACTTTTTTTATTTTTTTATTTTTTATTTATTTTTTTTAGTACACCACCCACTACACTACCCTCTCATCATCCCTCTCTTCCCACCCACCCTTTCATCCTCTCACCCTTCCCAGTCAGTGGTTCTTGGTACCTTCTGTTGTTGGCTGACGGATGGTACCATTCCCCACCTCCCAGGATGGGTGAGAGGATGATGGGTGTGGGTGGGGGGTTATAGACGGGATGTCCTACCCTACCTAACCTTACCTTACCTTACACCACCCCACACCACCCTACCCAACACTTCACCACCCCACCCTACCCAACACTTCACCACCCTTCACCACGCACTGCACCACACCACCCAACACCGACCCGAGAGTTTAGTTAATAAGTGATGAACTGGCTTGGCCTTGCCTCGATCTGGGACTGGAGGAGCTAGATAGAGGTACTTACTTCGTCGTGTCATAGGCAGGGGAATTACTATCGACTTTTTGGAAGGTCTATTTATGTTACATTAGCTGTTTTTCCTGTTTTTCTTTATTAATTCATATATTTACGCAGTCGACCTCCAAAAGTAGACGTTTATTAACGTAGAGATATAATGGGGCACTCCGTACAACATTCAAGCTATGTGGGCGTGTATGACTTGTCTTCTTGTGTACATGACTGTCGTGTGTGTGTGTGTGCGTCTATGACTGTCTTGTGCATATGACTGCCATGTATGTGTGTGTATGACTGTCTTGTTGTGCATATGACTGCCATGTATGTGCGTGTATGACTATCTTGTTGTGTACATGACTCGTGTGTGTGTGTGCGTGTATGACTGTCTTGTGCATATGACTGCCATGTATGTGTGTGTATGACTATCTTGTTGTGTACATGACTCGTGTGTGTGTGTGCGTGTATGACTGTCTTGTGCATATGACTGCCATGTATGTGCGTGTATGACTATCTTGTTGTGTACATGACTCGTGTGTGTGTGTGCGTGTATGACTGTCTTGTGCATATGACTGCCATGTATGTGTGTGTATGACTATCTTGTGTATATGTCTGTTGGATTCTCAAGTCTTTGTCCACTAAATTCCCTCACCTAAACCTTCTCCATTACCACACCCCTCATCCCCCACCCTCCACCCTCACCCCGCCAACCCCCATCCCCCACCCTCACTCCCCCACCCTTACCCCCAAATGGTGAATTCATCTACTGTAAGTCACTCTTTTAAATTGGGGCATTAAAAAAACAAAAAAGCGTCAAAACAACAGAGACTCGACCGGCTCACTACCTACCATGTTGATTGCCCGCACAAGATGGACGAACAGACAGAATCTCATAAAAATAAAGTTCTTTTTCGCCCCCCAGGCTCCGTTGTGGGTCGTTTGACCTGTGCCCGGGTTGGCTAATTCCCGTAAAAAAACCACACACAAGAGAGAGATAGAGGAGAACACAATATCAACTTAGTAAATCATCCTTCCATTTCATTTCCAGGAACAACTTCAGTTCTCCACGAGGTTCACATTACCCGTGGACAGCCATCGTTATTGGAACATGGGGAAATTTCGTCCGGCAACTATTTTGGAAACCAAAAGAAAGAAAATTGATTTGGATGGACATAAAATGTATAAATCTGCAAAGGAATAATATTTGTTATACGATATACTCCATACAGAACAGCACATGCAGAATTGTATTGTTCTTTTTAAAAGCGGTCCATGTTTGTGTACGAAAAATGCCGCCAGCCTCTACTTGTCTCATCGCCGTTTATATCCTCCAAATTCGCCTAACCATCATAAAAGGTAAGCCTTTAAGATAACTAATACAACTAATTTATGTGTAGAAATGTATTGAAATCAAATTGAACTAAAAAAAGTCGTAAATGGTCTATTTGAAGAGTGGTGAGAACAGCTTCCTCTGGGATAGTGAATGACGTCCTTTATCAGAATTAATATCGACCCAATTTTCGTAATGAGGGCAATTAATAACAGTCCAGCACTACCAAAATAATCATTTCCTTAGTATAATTACTTATTAGCCTAGATTTCATATTTTAATAAGTCCAAATATGCCAGGTAACTAGTGCTAGGTACTTCCCAGGCATGTTTCATTTGTGTATCAGTTTAACCACAATTTGCTACTAATAAGATAAATTCAGTGACCTAAATTCATGTTTTATTTTTATATTCCCTTAGTGACTCGATGTATTACAAAAAAGAACTACTTTACGACTTGTTTGGGCCAACAGTTGGAGTGGTGATATTAATTAACTTTGCCATTCACACTGGTAGAATCAAATGTAGATATATTGGCTTTGTATGTCCATGATTTCAACAATAATGAATAAGTTCTTCTAAAGTAAATGGAATTGATGATATTATTATCTTTTGGCCATCCAGCGAATTTAATGATTTTAAGTTGACCGATTTTTACCAGTTAAGTTAGGTTATGTTAGATAAGTTAAGTTGGGTTAGGTTAGGTTTGGTGACATTGAAATTATGTTTTTTCAAATGCCAAATAGGTGGATGACCTAAACATTCATTTTACCAAATTGATTATGAGTAGATTAAAAACATTAGTTGTGTTTTTTTACAAATTCAGACTCCGTAAAGTTCTAATGACAATCACTTCATGACAGATGTTTCACCCCATACACTAAAGTTACTTTATGTAAGAGGAAAAAATTAGCACCAAATTGTATTGTTTAATACCAAAAGAAGTCATTGATGATAATATTTAATAACAATATTTCAGGTATTACGACCTGGTCGTCGGGACGGAACACCGTTGTAAGTCGAGGAGAGACTGTAATACATTTTCATCTTTAAACTCCTTGTATCATACCTAACTCACCTTGATGCTCCACTCAATTATAACTAGATGTAATATATAAATAACTGAAAGAGCGTCTCTATATAAATAAAAAAAAGAGCGTCGGTGGTACATGGCAACTTTTTGCCTAGGGACTGTTCGCTCGTCGTTTCATAGCTTACTAGCTTGAGCCACTGTTTGTTCCCAGCTTTGCCCGGGGAAGGAAGGATTGTAATCGCGCTGAAAACAAAAATTAAGATCAAATCTAACTGAACAAAATGCCGCCAAAGAAACTACCAAGGCTGTCAATTCTTGAAAGAAGACAGAGAGATGCACTGAGAAAGCAACAATCAAGATCAAGTGAATCAAGGCAACAACGTGCTGCACGTTTACAAACTAACAGAGAGCGAACAACGGCAAGTCTGTCACAGGAAACAGATCAGGAAAGGGAATCCCGTCATAATGCTGACAGACAGCGAACAGCGGACAGTCGGTCACAGGAAACAGATCAGGAAAGGGAATCCCATCTTAATGCTTAAAGACAGCAAACAGCAGAAAGGCGTTCTCAAGAACATGATCAAGCGCATGAAATTCGTTTGAATGCTGATAGACAGAGAGCTGCGGGATCCAGAATTCTAAGAAGGAACACACAGTGGCATCCACTTGCAAGAGCAGCATTTAACTATGACAATAAGACAGAATATGAAAAGTATCCCTCTGTTGTCATTGGCAACATGGATAAGAAATGTGAACACTGCGGTGCAAAGAAGTACAAAGGAGAATCTGCTGGACTGTGCTGCTTTCGTGGGAAAGTACGACTGCCAATTGTGGAAAAACCACCACAACCATTGAAGACTCAGACAGCTTTCAGGCAGTGAGATCTCATTCAAGTCTGTTGATATAGTAATCGACCAGGACCAAGCAGTCCAGTACCCTGCAGAATTCCTGAATTCTTTGGAGCCCGCTGGAATGCCTCCTCACCACCTCACTCTCAAGATTGGAACTCCTATAATGCTCTTAAGAAATCTTGAACCACCAAGGCTCTGCAATGGCACAAGACTGGTGGTGAAGAACATGATGCCACATGTACTGGAAGCTACAATACTGACAGGAAAAGCAAAAGGAGAGGACGTGTTTATACCAAGGATACCTCTCATCACCACTGACCTGCCATTTGAGTTCAAGCGACTTCAGTTCCCGGTTAAAGTGAGCTTTGCCATGACCATCTACAAAAGTCAGGGACAGTCCCTAAAGATGGTTGGCGTAAACCTGGTGTTTCCTTCCTTCTCTCATGGACAGTTCTATGTTGGATGATCCAGAGTGGGAACTGGCAAAAATCTGTACATACTTTCTCCTAATGGCAAAACCAAAAATGTGGTCTACCCTAATGCACTACAGTGAGACAATGTGGAGTAGGGTGTGTCATAGGAGGGAAGATCAGCTAAAACTAATGGCCCATCACTTTGTTGGTAGATTTTAGTGTATATAAACATGAAATAATTTCAGTTTCAATATTTTGCAACCTTTTGCTAGGTAAATTTTAGCGTGAAATTTATCGAAAATCTAACGTACAGCTGCATTAGTGCATTACAATTAAATAGTGAACATTGCTTTCTGACTTCATTCTTTAACAACCCAACTAACAATATTTTTTCTGTTTCAGATTCTGATGCATTTATAAGTTGATAATATTTGCGATGGCTGCTTGTGTCAGGACGAGGAACCAAAAATCCAACCATCTCAGTCACTATCTTGGGTCTGGGAGAGAGCTCCTGAAGTCGGAGTTGCCTACATTCAGAGATGCTTTGAGATACGGTGTTTTAATCAGGCAAATCAGTGAAAAGAACCAAAGAACTTACACAAACAAAGACATTGCCAGTGATATGACCAAAGCTGTCTTGGCACAGTACACTCTGGCTAACGCTCAGTTCAAACCTCAGTCATAACAAGTCAGAAGAAGATTGAAGTGAGAGACTGCTAGCCAGTTGGGAAAAGGCAAAGTATCTCTCTTGGGAAGGCTTTGGTCTGGGACAGCTTTGCCAAGCAACTGGACCAGTTATTTGACATAATTACTTGCAAGTGCCCAATTGTTCTCTGTCCTGAGTTTGGATGCGATCGTGACTGTAAATCCGAGGCCCACATCTCCTGTATTTGCAAGCGTGAACTGAAGATTCCTGTGATCGAACTGGCATTTGTCAAAGCACAGAGAAGACTGGCAGTATAAGGCTCTCATGATTTCTAGCCAAGATATTCCGGAGTCCAAGAGACAGGAGGCTGCCACAGAGAGACAGAAGACGAGAAGAGTTGCCGAGGAAAAGAGACTTGAGAAGGCCCAGGGTGAGGTAAAAAAGGCCGATGATTGGAGTCAAGCTGATTCAGAGTTTAATAACTTCCCCATGGCTGATCCGAGTGCTGACCAGGAGAATGGTGACTTTGTCCCTAACCCAGAAAATAATGATCCCAAACCTTCCAGGCATAACATTCGAAATAGGAAAGATATCC
>NW_024733775.1:0-9783 GCF_018991925.1 Homarus americanus
ATTACTCGAAATCGAAAAAAATTTAGTAGTTAGCCTAACACAAAGGATAGCACAGTCTAATTAAATGTTACCTTCATATCTAATAATGAAATCATACAGTAAATGTTACACTTTACCTTGAAAAAATCTGAATATAACTTGATGGGCGATAAGGGTGATTTTGAGGTTGATAACATCGAGCTTCTCTTCAAGTGTTATAGCCTTTCTTTTACGATCATCACCAGGAATGCGATCACCAGAACGCTTCTTGGAGATATTCTTCTTTACCATATTCACAGTTAATACCACAAAATTGGAGAAATAGTAAGCAAAAATCGCGTTAGAGCAAACAAGTGTTCGCGTAATACAAATATGGTTCTTTTATTCATAAATCGCGTTAGAGCCAATTCGAGTTGTCAAAACACTCGTTACAGCAGAACTCACTGTAGTCCATATTATTTTTAAAACGTATATGAAGGCCTTTTAAAATATACGGGCAAAGCCTAAGTAATCTACTTTAAATATCTAATTGTTTCAAAAAGTCATTAACACAATAACTAATTTGTGAACCTAGATATAAAATCAGGTAAAGTAGTACCCTGTACCTTTGTAGGATATTTAAACTATTTTTCTACCCCCAAGTGCTGAAGACAAAGGTATTAGGTCAGGCATATTTGACAAATATTTTTACGTGAAACTAACTTCATCCAGTAAAGATGGTCAACATATTTAAGACCATCCATAAAGGCTTTTAAAACTTACGGGCACAGCGTAATCTACTTAAAATATCTAATTATTTCAAAGGTCTTTAACACAATTACTTGAATTTTTAAACGGTGATCCCAGATCCTTAATAAAAACTAAAACCACAAAGATATACACTGTACTGTACCTTATGTTATAGCAGAGAGCTTCCAATGTGGCGCAGCAAGAGACCCGTTAACCAAAACAAACCTTCGTCTTGTGGCCCATATCTTACATGTTCACGTCACCGTCCTAGAATGAATAACATTTTGACAACTAATAATTTAAATACTCTGGGCAGTAATATTATATAATATGTATACAGTAGTGTACAGTATTATATTATACAGGAACTCATTAAATCTTCAAACATTTAAATACAATATTATGGTTAAATTAAGAAATTCCATAAAACTTTTTAAAGAGAATAATGAAACACTTTAGAAAATCTTACCTCGACGAATGACATGAGGAACTTAATTAACCACGATCAGCGAGGCAGCAATATGGTAGTTGTCTTAACACTACAGTAACAACCAATTGCAGCAGTAAACTGTAAACAAAATAACACTGTTACTCTTTTTGTAGAAACTCAGATAATTTTTTGTTCCAACATGTTGGAGACGAAACAACCTTGTAAAAGATTGCCAACACGGTTTTATGCCGGGGCGCTCGTGCTTAACACAATTGCTCAAGGTACTGGATATTTGGCCCCATATTCTGGAACAGGTGGTAATATCGACAATATTTACCTAGATTTTGCCAAGGCTTTCGACAGTGTACTCCAGGAAAGACTGAAAATCAAACTGGAAGGGTACAGAATTCGAGGAAATGTCCTAGCGTGGATAGAAGACTTTCTACATGACCGCAAGCAGTGTGTGGTGATTACTGGTACAAAATCGTCATCCGTACCCGTCACAAGCGGGGTACCACAGGGCAGTGTATTGGGCCCGCTGTTGTTTGTTTGTTTCATAATGACATGCCTGACGTTGTACACTCCTCCATACAAATGTTTGTCGATGACGCCAAGTTATTTCGGGAAATCAGGAACCAAGCAGACTGTGAAGAGCTGCACAAGGACCACAAGTTAACTCTGGTCAACAACTTTCTTAATACCACTTACTAGTCACTAATGGATAACACCTGGTAAATTCACAAGTTATATCCCACTGCCATAAGGGTTTACTAATCTATAAATGCCGACATTGTGAAGCGTCTTGCGATTTTTCCTTTCCCAGAGAATTAAAATACCATCGAAGACATGATTTGGTTAGGTTAGGTTTGAATACCACCAAATTGTTATTTTCCCCGAGAATTAAAACCTCACCATCGGACACACGATTTGGCTAGGTTAGGATCCCACCAAACACAGTGACAAAAATGTAAATTTCTTGTCAAAAAATAAACTGCAACTTTATAGTAAAGTTCCCAAAATGTCTCAAAAGCTAATATTTTACTACAAACTGTAATTTAACCACAAATAAAAAGTACCACATTCTTATAACCAAATTTTTTTACTTCAATTAAAGAAAAAAATCTTTCCCAAAATAAATATGACCCAAAATCCCACCTTGGTTAATATATAGGACTAACCCGCCATAGTGCCGATGCTGCTGTATCATCTCACGTCCAGAAAATGTCTCAAATATCACCGTATAGTAAGTTTTTTCTGTTTAATATACCGGGGAAGTTAGGTTAGGTAGGTTTGTTTGGTTAGGTCTGTCCTTCATAACCACAAATGTTAAGTAGCGTTTATTTAAAAAACATCCATTTACTAACATTACCACAAACAATGGCCACTATAATATAACAAAAGTAACTTGACAAAATTATCATAAAATTATCCTAAAAGTAATAAACTACAGAAAAGTAACAATTCCCAAACGTAAAGTGAAGTAAACTCCACAAGTAACAAAACTTTTCAAACGTAGAAGTAACAAACTCCACAAGTAACAAACTTACCAAACATAAAAGTAACAAATACTCAACAGGAAAGTAATACAATACCTCAAACTATCAAACTATTTCCTTAACATTGTTCCATTGACAATTTCCTCCAGTAGTTTACATTAATAAGCAGCAGCAGTTATTGGTCCACTTGCCTTCACCGTCTACCTGTTAATTAATACCTACACCACACACCTGCACCATAAACACACTATATACCTGCACCATATACCTACACCACACACCTGCACCATAAACACACTATATACCTGCACCACAAAAACACAATATCCCTGCACCATATACCTACACCACACACCTGCACCACAAACACACTATATACCTGCACCATAAACACACTATATACCTGCACCATATACCTACACCACACACCTGCACCATAAACACACTATATACCTGCACCACAAACACACACTATACCTGCACCATATACCTACACCACACACCTGCACCATAAACACACTATATACCTGCACCACAAAAACACAATATACTGCCACCATATACCCCTACACCACACACCTGCACCACAAAACACACTATATACCTGCCATAAACACACTATATACCTGCACCATATACACCACCACACACACCTGCCATATACCTACACCACACACACCTGCACCATAAACACACACTATACCTGCACCATAAACACACTATATACATGCACACCTACACCACACACCTGCCATAAACACACTATATGCCTGCACCATAAACAAACTATATGCCTGCACCATACACACACACCACAAACACACCAATATATCTGCACCATATACCTACACACACACCTGCACACAAACACACAATATACCATATACCTACACCACACACCTGCACCACAAACACTATATACCTGCACCTTAAACACACTATATACCTGCACCACAAACACACACTATACCTGCACCATATACCTACACCACACACCTGCACCACAAACATACAATATACCTGCACCATATACCTACACCACACACCTGCACCACAAACATACAATATACCTGCACCATATACCTACACCACACACCTGCACCATAAACACACTATATGCCTGCACCATATACCTACACCACACACCTGCACCACAAACACACAATATACCTGCACCATATACCTACACCACACACCTGCACCATAAACACACTATATATCTGCACCATATGCCTACACCGCACCTACTGTAGTTAGTCCCAGATGGGCCTAGTTGGGCCCAGATGGGCCTAGTTGGTCCCAGATGGGCCTAGTTGGTCCCAGAGTTGGTCCCAGATGGGCCATGTTGGTCCCAGATGGGCCTAGTTGGTCCCAGATGGGCCTAGTTGGTCCCAAATGGGCCTAGTTGGTCCCAGATGGGCCTAGTTGGTCCCAGATGGGCCTAGTTGGTCCCAGATGGGTCTAGTTGCTCCCAGATGGGTCTAGTTGGTTCCAGATGGGTCTAGTTGGTCCCAGATGGGCCTAGTTGGTCCCAGATGGGCCTAGTTGGTCCCAGATGGGCCTAGTTGGTCCCAGATGGGCCTAGTTGGTCCCAGATGGGCCTAGTTGGTCCCAGATGGGCCTAGTTGGTCCCAGATGGGCCTAGTTGGTCCCAGATGGGCCTAGTTGGTCCCAGATGGGCCTAGTTGGTCCCAGATGGGCCTAGTTGGTCCCAGATGGGCCTAGTTGGTCCCAGATGGGCCTAGTTGGTCCCAGATGGGCCTAGTTGGTCCCAGATGGGCCTAGTTCAACCAGTGTGACCGACAACCACAGAGATGGCTGGATAGCTTCAACCATAGGTTGGATGTTTATATGAGCAATAGGGGCTGGGTGGACTGCCCAGTATGGCCCGCTGTAGTTTCCTCCATTCTTATGTTCTACTGTACTGTGTCTAGTTAACACGGCCATACATAATGTTAACTTACCACGAGGGAGGGAGGAAGGCCCACAAATTAACATTTACTAACAAAATTAACAACAATAAACAAGACGTCCACCTTGGTTGATGTTGACACGCTACACCTTGTCCGATTCTCTCTCTTATCTTTCAGTAACTACAAGTTTTCATTATTAACACTATAATAAAGTATTTTATTTATACATTTTACATAATATAAATAAATTATACATTACTTAATGTTCTATTATTGACTAAACTCCCGCTAATAGATATAAATTAATATTAAACTAAACTTAAGTCAATGGCTGGAGAACCGAATAACTTGACAACATTTACAAATACACTAAAATAAATTTAAACAATAACATTTATTATTTAACTATTTAAACAATAACATTTATTGTTTATCTATTTTAAGATTATTTATTAATATTTTATTAATATATAACACTATATATAAGCTTACGACACCATAATAAACTCGCTATTTTAACTATTCATAATATTATTAACGGTAACTATTAGTCTAAAACTACACAATTATTCAGCAACAATTATTAAACAACAATTACCTATAATATAAAACGTAAATAATGATCAACTACCAATTATATCATTATCAAGTCCATCTTGAATGATGAGTACCTCTCACTATCATGTCCTGTTGGCTTGAGACACACCTGAGAAGAGTGTTTGAGTACGTCTCACTATCATGTCCTGTTGGCCTGAGACACACCTGAGAAGGGTGTTTGAGTACGTCTCACTATCATGTCCTGTTGGCCTGAGACACACCTGAGAAGGGTGTTTGAGTACCTCTCACTATCATGTCCTGTTGGCCTGAGACACACCTGAGAAGGGTGTTTGAGTACCTCTCACTATCATGTCCTGTTGGCCTGAGACACACCTGAGAAGGGTGTTTGAGTACCTCTCACTATCATGTCCTGTTGGCCTGAGACACACCTGAGAAGGGTGTTTGAGTACTTCTCACTATCATGTCCTGTTGGCCTGAGACACACCTGAGAAGGGTGTTTGAGTACCTCTCACTATCATGTCCTGTTGGCCTGAGACACACCTGAGAAGGGTGTTTGAGTACCTCTCACTATCATGTCCTGTTGGTCTGAGACACACCTCAGAAGGGTGTTTGAGTACCTCTCACTATCATGTCCTGTTGGCCTGAGACACACCTGAGAAGAGTGTTTGAATACCTCTCACTATCATGTCCTGTTGGCCTGAGACCCACCTGAGAAGGGTGTTTGAGTACCTCTCACTATCATGTCCTGTTGGTCTGAGACACACCTCACAAGGGTATTTGAGTACCTCTCACTATCATGTCCTGTTGGCCTGAGACACAGCTGAGAAGGGTGTTTTGAGTACCTCTCACTATCATGTCCTGTTGGCCTGAGACACACCTGAGAAGGGTGTTTGAGTACCTTTCACTATCATGTCCTGTTGGCCTGAGACACACAAGAGAAGAGTGTTTGAGTACTTCTCACTATCATGTCCTGTTGGCCTGAGACACACCTGAGAAGGGTTTGAGTACCTCTCACTATCATGTCCTGTTGGCCTCAGACACACCTGAGAAGAGTGTTTGAATACCTCTCACTATCATGTCCTGTTGGCCTGAGACACACCTGAGAAGAGTGTTTGAATACCTCTCACTATCATGTCCTGTTGGCCTGAGACACACCTGAGAAGAGTGTTTGAATACCTCTCACTATCATGTCCTGTTGGTCTGAGACACACCTGAGAAGAGTGTTTGAATACCTCTCACTATCATGTCCTGTTGGCCTGAGACACACCTAAGAAGGGTGTTTGAATACCTCTCACTATCATGTCCTGTTGAACACATGTTCTACAATATTGGGGTTGTAATAAAGTATTCAGCAATAGTTTAAATACTTATATCTCATTCTGTAAGATATTTATGTTTGGGGAACATCATGGCCAAGTGTATACAGTTATACTGCCCTTTAATTGGTCACTTAATTCTAGGGTTTACTTCTTAACTTAGGGTCGCTGCCACCAGACCACAGGACAGTATGTGTAGTTGTTCTTTGGGGAGCTGACAAAGAAGTCTAGCAGTGTGAGTTTAGTCTAGCAGTGAGTTTAGTCTAGCAGTGTGAGTTTAGTCTAGCAGTGTGAGTTTAGTCTAGCAGTGTGAGTTTAGTCTAGCAGTGTGAGTTTAGTCTAGCAGTGTGTGTTTAGTCTAGCAGTGAGTTTAGTCTCGCAGTGTGTGTTTAGTCTAGCAGTGAGTTTAGTCTAGCAGTGTGAGTTTAGTCTAGCAGTGTGAGTTTAGTCTAGCAGTGTGAGTTTGAATCTCACCCAGTGTGTTTAGTCTAACAGTGGTTTAGTCTCGCAGTGTGAGTTTAGTCTAGCAGTGTGAGTTTAGTCCTGGCAGTGTGAGTTTAGTCTGGCAGTGTGGGGTTTAGTCTAGCAGTGTGAGTTTAGTCTAGCAGTGTGAGTTTAGTCTAGCAGTGTGAGTTTAGTCTAGCAGTGTGAGTATAGTCTAGCAGTGTGAGTTTAGTCTGGCAGTGTGAGTTTGGTCTAACAGTGTGAGTTTAGTCTAACAGTGCGAGTTTAGTCTAACACTGTGAGTTTAGTCTAGCAGTGTGAGTTTAGTTAAACAGTGTGAGTTTAGTCTAGCAGTGTGAGTTTAGTCTAACAGTGTGAGTTTAGTCTAGCAGTGTGAGTTTGGTCTAACAGTGTGAGTTTAGTCTAACAGTGTGTGTTTAGTCTAGCAGTGTGAGTTACATCTAACAGTGTGAGTTTAGTCTAGCAGTGTGAGTTTAGTCTAACAGTGTTTCATCTAACAGTGTGAGTTTAGTCTAACAGTGTGCGTTTAGTCTAGCAGTGTGAGTTTAGTCTAACAGTGCGTTTCGTCTAACAGTGTGAGTTTAGTCTAACAGTGTGAGTTTAGTCTAGCAGTGTAAGTTTGGTCTAACAGTGTGAGTTTAGTCTAGCAGTGTGAGTTTACTCATACAGTGTGAGTTTAGTCCAACAGTGTGAGTTTAGTCTAGCAGTGTGAGTTTGGTCTAACAGTGTGAGTTTAGTCTAGCAGTGTGAGTTTACTCATACAGTGTGAGTTTAGTCTAGCAGTGTGAGTTTAGTCTAATAGTGTGAGCTTAGTCTAGCAGTGTGAGTTTAGTCTAACAGTGTGAGTTTAGTCTAGCAGTGTGAGTTTAGTCTAGCAGTGTGAGTTTAGTCTAGCAGTGTGAGTTTAGTCTAGCAGTGTGAGTTTGGTCTAACAGTGTGAGTTTGGTCTAGCAGTGTGAGTTTGGTCTAGCAGTGTGAGTTTGGTCTAGCAGTGTGAGTTTAGTCTAGCAGTGTGAGTTTAATCTAACAGTGTGAGTTTAGTCTAGCAGTGTGAGTTTACTCCTTACAGTGTGAGGATTTAGTCAACAGTGTGAGTTTAGTCTAGCAGTGTGAGTTTGGTCTGACAGTGTGAGTTTTAGTCCTAGCAGTGTGAGTTTACTCATACAGTGTGAGTTAGTCTAGCAGTGTGAGTTTACTCACTTTGGTGAGTTTTGATCTCTGGCAGGCTTGGTTTAGTCTAACAGTGTGAGTTTGGTCTAAGAGTGTGAGTTTGGTCTAGCAATGTGGCAGGTTTGGTCTAGCAGTGTGAGTTTGGTCTAGCAGTGTGAGTTTAGCCTAGCAGTGTGAGTTTAGTCTAACAGTGTGAGTTTACTCCTTGCAATTGTGAGTTTAGTCTAGCAGTGTGAGTTTACTCATACAGTGTGAGTTTAGTCTAGCAGTGTGAGTTTAGTCTAACAGTGTGAGTTTAGTCTAGCAGTGTGAGTTTAGTCTAACAGTGTGAGTTTATTCTAGCATTGTGAGTTTAGTCTAGCAGTGTGAATTTGGTCTAACAGTGTGAGTTTAGTCTAACAGTGTGAGTTTAGTGTAGCAGTGTGACTTTAGTCTAACAGTGTTTCATCTAACAGTGTGAGTTTAGTCTAACAGTGTGAGTTTAGTCTAACAGTGTGAGTTTCGTCTAACAGTGTGAGTTTAGTCTAGCAGTGTGAGTTTAGTCTAACAGTGTGTTTCGTCTAACAGTGTGAGTTTAGTCTAACAGTGTGAGTTTAGTCTAGCAGTGTGAGATTGGTCTAACAGTGTGAGTTTAGTCAGCAGTGTGAGTTTACTCATATAGTGTGAGTTTAGTCTAGCAGTGTGAGTTTAGTCTAATAGTGTGAGTTTAGTCTATCAGTGTGAGTTTAGTCTAACAGTGTGAGTTTAGTCTAGCAGTGTGAGTTTAGTCTAGCAGTGTGAGTTTGGTCTACCAGTGTGAGTTTGGTCTAACAGTGTGAGTTTAGTCTAGCAGTGTGAGTTTAGTTTGGCAGTGTGAGTTTATTCTAGCAGTGTGAGTTTAATCTAGCAATGTGAGCTTAGTCTAACAGTGTGAGTTTAGTCTAGCAATGTGAGCTTAGTCTAACAGTGTGAGTTTAGTCTAACAGTGTGAGTTTAGTCTAGCAGTGTGAGTTTAGTCTAGCAGTGTGAGCCTAGTCTAACAGTGTGAGTTTATTCTAACAGTGTGAGTTTAGTCTAGCAGTGTGAGTTTAGTCTAACAGTGTGAGTTTAGTCTAGCAGTGTGAGTTTGGTCTAACAGTGTGAGTTTGGTATAACAGTGTGAGTTTAGTCTAGCAGTGTGAGTTTGGTCTAGTAGTGTGAGCCTAGTCTAACAGTGTGAGTTTAGTCTAACAGTGTGAGTTTGGTCTAACAGTGTGAGTTTAGTCTAGCAGTGTGAGTTTAGTCTAACAGTGTTAGCCAAGTCTAACAGTGTGAGTTTAGTCTAACAGTGTGAGTTTAGTCTAGCAGTGTGAGTTTAGTCTAACAGTGTGAGTTTAGTCTAGCAGTGTGAGTTTAGTCTAGCAGTGTGAGCCAAGTCTAACAGTGTGAGTTTAGTCTAACAGTGTGAGTTTGGTCTAACAGTGTGAGTTTAGTCTAGCAGTGTGAGTTTAGTCTAGCAGTGTGAGTTTAGTCTAGCTGTGTGAGTTTAGTCTAACAGTGTGAGTTTAGTCTAGCAGTGTGAGTTTGGTCTTACAGTGTGAGTTTAGTCTAACAGTGTGAGTTTACTCATACAGTGTGAGTTTAGTCTAGCAGTGTGAGTTTGTTCTAACAATGTGAGTTTAGTCTAACAGTGTGAGTTTACTCATACAGTGTGAGTTTAGTGTAGCAGTGTGAGTTTAGTCTAGCATTGTGAGTTTAGTCTAGCAGTG
>NW_024733776.1:0-35460 GCF_018991925.1 Homarus americanus
GAAGTTACGGTCATAGGTTAGGTTGCTTGGAAGTTTACGATGGGTTTTGGTTAGGTTAGGTTGGCTAATAATAGCTGGGCTTGGTTTGTTTGGTTAGGTTGGGTTTGGTTAGGGTGGAGTGCGTGTGTGTGTTGGGGGAATAAGAGGATTAAAGTAGTAAATATAATAAAGGAGAGAATGGAAGAAGAGAAGATATTAAAGGAAGAAAATATGAAAGGAGGAAGAAAAGTCATGAACTGAAGAATGATTGGGAATAGAAAGAAGTGATAAAGGAGAGGAAGAAGAGGGAAGGAAGGAGGAAATAATGAAAGGAGGGAGGAGGAGAAAAGAGAGAAAGAGAAGAAGGAAAGGAAGGATGATGAAAGGAGGAATGGAAGGAGGGAGGGGAAAGAAAGAGGAGAGAGAGAGAGAGAGAGAATCTTGGGTACACCTGCCAGTGCTGGGTGATGTTGAACCAAACATATGACGTTTATCGACCGCTGCTGCATTTAATTACAGGTGGGTAGACGTGCAGGTAGGGAGGTGCAGGTAGGAGGCGCAGGGAGGTGAGGGGAGGTGTAGGTAGGGGAGGTGTAGGTAGGAGGTGTAGGGAGGGGGGAGGCGTGTGTAGGGGAGGCGTGCAGGTAGGAGGGAGGTGCAGGTGGGGAGGTGGGGAGGCGTGAGGTAGGGAGGTGCAGTTAGGGAGGTGTGCAGGTAGGAGGTGCAGGTAGGGAGGCGTGCAGGTAGGAGGGTGCAGGTAGGGAGGTGTGGTGGGGAGGCGTGCAGGTAGGGAGGCGTGCAGGTAGGGGAGGTGCAGTAGGGAGGTGTGGAGGCGTGCAGGTAGGGAGGTGTGCAGGGGAGGCGTGCAGGTAGGAGGTGCAGGTTGAGGCGTGCAGATAGGAGGCGTGCAGGTAGGGAGGCGTGCAGGTAGGGAGGCGTGCAGGTAGGGAGGCGTGCAGGTAGGGAGGCGTGCAGGTAGGGAGGCGTGCAGGTAGGAGGCGCAGGTAAGAGGCGCAGGTAGGAGGCGTGCAGGTAGGAGGCGTACAGGTAAGAGACCTGAAGAGAGAGAGAGAGAGAGGAGGAGTGAGAGAGAGAGAGAGAGAGAGAGAGAGAGAGAGAGAGAGAGAGAGAGAGAGAGAGACTTACTTGTAGCTTGTAAATAAAACACTTCTGCATTAAAGAGAGACAATGAAAGTGAGGTAGAAATAGAGAAAAAAGAAAGAAAGAAAGATTCACCCAATCCTACCTAATTCCAATCATTAACTGGATTGCAGGTGGACTGGAACACATGTGGGTGAGAACGTCTGACTGTAATTATGTATCGCCTGAGATGAAAAAAATAATATTGACTCAAAAATGTGTTCCAGGGTTGAATCATGACACGAGGCGATGATTCTGATTCGCTGATTCGGTGGTATTTTTTTTCGGTTTGTATAGATGGGGGGGGCACTTGAGATGGTGAGTGGATTTAATTTTTGAGCAACTATTCTTTCTTCTTCTTCTTCTTCTTCTTCTTCTTTCTCCTCCAACCCGACCTCCTCCTCCTCCTATTCCTCCACCTTCTTTTCCCTCATCCTCATCTTCCTCCTCCTCCTCCTCCGCCTTTTCCAACCCATTTCATCCCCCTTCCCACCCCTCCCCTCTTCCTCCCACCCTCCCTCTTCCCACCCTCCCCTCTTCCCCACCCTCCCTCTCCACCCTCCCCTCTTCTCCCACCCTCCCCTCTTCCCCACCTCCCTCCCCCTCTCCACCCTCCCCCTCTTCCCACTCCCTCTTCCCACCCTCCCCTCTTCCCACCCTCCCCCTCTTCCCACCCTCCCCTCTTCCCACCCTCCCCTCTCCACCTCCCCCTTCCCCACCCTCCTCTCCCACCCTCCCTCTTCCCACCTCCCTTCCCACCCTCCCTCCACCCTCCCCCTTCCCACCCCACCCCTTCCACCCTCCCCTTCCACCCTCCCCCCCCCCACAAAACTATACCCAACTAAAAGATATAAACAAAATTGTCTAAAATTATCCAAAGTTAACCTTGCCAATTTACTGCCAGGTTAAAGGCCATGATTAAGGTGGTAGAAACACAGGTAAAATAATTAACATAAATAATGAGGCTGATTTAAACTTTTCTTATTCTGACTACGATTTTATTTTATATTTTTTATTTTTATTTATTTTTTAGCTTGACCATAAAAGTATTTAATTATTTTTTGTCTGAATATAATTTTTTTCAATTTTTTTTTTTTTTCAAGACAGTAAAAGTCAGATTGTATTTTTCTTACCTTATTTCTCCTTATTTTTTTTACCTTATTTCTATATTGTCGTCCATATTTCCATTTTCCCCATTAGTTTCCAATTTTCCTCCTTATTTCCACTTTTCCTCCTTATCTCCCTATTTTCCTCCTGATTTCCCAATTGCTTCCTCATTTCCCTGTTTTCCCTCCGTATTTCCCCATTTTCTTCACTATTTCCCTATTTTCCTCCCTATTTTCATCCCTATTTCCCTATTTTCCTCCTTATTTTCCCATTTTCTTCCTTGTCTCCCTATTTTCCTCCTTAAATTAGATACTTACAACCTGTTTTATTTCCCTTACAGGTGTTAGTCTGGCTGTGTGAAGACGACGGCTCACCAAGCTTCTGTTAACGGGTCCTGTTGGTAAGTAGATATAACCCAACGGTATCTTACGGCAATAACAACAGTAATTGCTCTTGTGTCCGGTATTGGGAGGGAATAGCGGACCCCTGTTAATTAAATATTCCGGTTAATAGTGAGTTACTGTTATACGAAGCAACAATAACGGTAAACACATTGTATCCGGTATAGAGGGATTAAGAAAGTCCGGTAAATCCAACATTAAATTCACTTAATATATACTTAACAATATACACCTGGGAGAGAAGAGAGAGAGAGAGAGAGAGAGAGAGAGAGCTCACCATATCATAGCTGAATACCACTAGATCACCATCACTCTCACCACTATCACCACCAACACCACCACTATCACCACCACACCACCACTACCACCAACACCACCACTATCACCACCACCAGGTAAGGTGTGGTCAGGTAGGAAACACACCTGGGCAATAAGCTACAGGTGGTCGTGTCATTAACCCACTTCCTGGAAAAACTTGTGTGTGTGTGTGTGTGTGTGTGTGTGTGTGTGTGTGTGTGTGTGTGTGTGTGTGTGTGTGTGTGTGTGTGTGTGTGTGTGTGTGTGTGTGTGTGTGTGTGTGTTTCAGTTCTTATCTGTGTATGTTTTTTTCTTTCTACTTTATTTCATTTTCTTCTTCCTTTCTTATCCCCACCTCCCTCTTCCTCCCTCCTCTTCCTCCTCCCACTTCCCCCACCCCCTCCCCCACCCCCCTTCCCCACTTCTTCCCTACCTCCTTCCTCCCCTCCTCCTCCTCCTCCTCCTCCTCCTTCCTTTCTTCTCTTCCTCTTCTTCACTTCCCCCACCTCACCCCCATCCTTCTCTATATCTCTCTTATTAACTTTCGGCCTTATTCTCAGCATAAAATATCATTTGCATTATTGAGTTACGTCCAGTGCCCTATGAAGACTGATGTGGGGGGGGTGGGGGGGTGGGGGTGGGGGGGTGGGGAGGCGGAAGAGGTTGTAGGTGTACGTGAAGGAGTGAGGGATGTGCATGTGTGTGGGGTTTATGTATGTATGTATGTATGTATGTATGTATGTATGCATGTATGTATGTCCTACTACACTTCTGTTTATTCCTCATCTCACGTACACAAGGATAAATAACCCATGTATGTATAAATGTACCTCTTTGTGTATGTATATGTCTGTGTGTACTTGATTGTGTATGTATTGATTACACGTTCAGATCATCAGAGGACAAGTGATGGTATGACCCTTGGCACCACCTCTCATCACTGGGGGGAAGTGCCTGACAGTGCCGGGGTAAAGTTGCTCTAGTGGGAGGCTTCATTTGAGCTGTTTATTATAACTGGAAAGTGCCGGAAGTAGTAGAAGCTTTACCTATAGTTATTAACAACACCAGGAAGTACCAAGACAGTGCCGTAATAAAGAAGACCACAGTATGACTACTTACCAACATCGGTACTGACGCACCTTTTGGACAGTGCCGAGTCATTGGGGGAGAGTGAAGGTGTGTTTACTAAGGTGACGACATTGAAGAAAATATCACGGTAACTGCTCTCTCTTCTGTAAAATATTTATTTATTTATTATACTTTTACTTACAAGCCATATAATTTTTTCTCTGGTATATCAAGGGAGGTTTTCTTTCTTTCTTTATTTATTTATTTTCTTTCATTCTTTATTTTCTTTCATTCCTTCTTTCTTTTCTTTCATTCCTTCTTTCTTTTCTTTCATTCCTTCTTTCTTTTCTTTCATTCCTTCTTTCTTTTCTTTCATTTTTCCAATAAATTAATACAGGTGTGTAATGGAGAGACTTGCGATTAACTTTTTTAATTAGATCATTGATTGATTCTGTAACCGAGACGACCTGCCGTCTCTCTCTCTCTCTCTCTCTCTCTCTCTCTCTCTCTCTCTCTCTCCCTCTCTCTCTCTCTCTCTCTCTCTCATATCTCCATTCCTTCCTTCCTTCTCAGAGTATCCCCTACCGTGTGTGTGTGTGGGAGGCCAGGAGGTTGAGGAGTAGGGGAGGCCAGGAGGTTGAGGGAGGTAGTGGGGAGGCCAGGAGGTTGAGGAGTGTGTGGAGGCCAGAGGTTGAGGGAGAGTGGGGAGGCCAGGAGGTTGGTGTGTAGTGTAGTAGAAAGACATTATATCCTGGAGGAGTTTGGAGGCCGGAAGAGGAGGGGGAGAGAGGTAATAGGGAGAGGAGGGGGTGGGGTGATGGAGACTTGGAGGGGAGGAGGGGGTGATGAGAAGACTTGGAGGGGGGTGATGAGAAGACTTGGAGGGGAGGAGGGGGAGATGAAGACTTGGAGGAGAGGAGGGGGGTGGGGTGATGAGAAGACTTGGGGGGGAGGAGGTGGGGATGAGAAGACTTGAGGGGGAGGAGGGGGTGATGAGAAGACTTGGAGGGAGAGGAGGGGTGGGGTGATGAGAAGACTTGGAGGGGGAGGAAGGGGTGATGAGAAGACTTGAGGGGAGGAGGGGTAAGCTCACTCACTCAGTAATTTATACATGTTGTTCAAGATAATAGACTCCATAGTGCTTCTTGATTCTCCTCCTCCTCCTGCCCCCACCTCTCCCTCCGCCCCCACCTCCCCCTTTAATCCCTATCATCCCTCCACCTCAGCCCCTTTTGTGTGCACACGTACGCACTTCCTGCTCGGTCGTGTGCACATCCGTCTTGCCACTTGATGCGTGCACTTAATACGTTACCTTGTCTTAATTATAATTATCGTCAAGGGTATTTACTCGTTTAATGATCACCACGTGTTGACCATTATCAGCTGATCACCACGTTGACCATTATCAGCTGATCACCACGTGTTGACCATTATCAGCTGATCACCACGTGTTGACCATTATCAGCTGATCACCACGTGTTGACCATTATCAGCTGATCACCACGTGTTGACCATTATCAGCTGATCATCACGTGTTGACCATTATCAGCTGATCACGTGTTGACCATTATCAGCTGATCATCACGTGTTGACCATTATCAGCTGATCACCACGTGTTGACCATTATCAGCTGATCACCACGTGTTGACCATTATCAGCTGATCACCACGTGTTGACCATTATCAGCTGATCACCACGTGTTGACCATTATCAGCTGATCACCACGTGTTGACCATCAGCTGATCACGTGTTGACCATTATCAGCTGATCACCACGTGTTGACCATTATCAGCTGATCACCACGTGTTGACCATTATCAGCTGATCACGTGTTGACCATTATCAGCTGATCATCACGTGTTGACCATTATCAGCTGATCACCACGTGTTGACCATATCAGGATCACCACGTGTGACCATTATCAGCTGATCACCACGTGTTTTGCTCAAACCTTCACAGATTTCACGTCATTTTAAATCTTCGTTTCGACGTATTTTCTAACTTCATCCAACTTGAAGCACGAGTGTTTGTAGCCTCTACACACACACACACACCACACACAACAACACACACACACACACACACACACACACACACACACGGTGATGGGGTTAAGTCTGTATTGGTGAAACTCAAGTTATGGTTGATTACGTGTGATGTATGGCCGCTATATATCAGGCTTGGTATAAGGGGTCGATGTTTATATTGGTGTGTCTGTGTGTGTGTGTGTTTGAGTGTGTGTGTTTGAGTGTGTGTGTGTGTGTGTGTGTATGTGTGTGTGTGTGTGTGTTTACCCTGCCGGAGCCTCCCTCAGGGCGTGTTTGTCTCCGCGTCATCCTCGTCTGCTTCCTTCCGCGCCCCTGCTGCAGATCTCAAGGCACTCACCTCCCTGTGGGCCTTGTCCTGCCTACTACACCAGGGAGAGAGGAGTCCTTCATCCTAACTGGGTGTTGTAGGAGGGAGAGAGTCCTTAACTGGGTGTTGTAGGAGGGAGAGGAGTCCTTAACTGGGTGTTGTAGGAGGGAGAGGAGTCCTAACTGGGTGTTGTAGGAGGGAGAGGAGTCCTTAACTGGGTGTTGTAGGAGGGGAGAGGATCCTAACTGGGTGTTGTAGGAGGGGAGAGGAGTCCTTAACTGGGTGTTGTAGGAGGGGAGAGGAGTCCTTAACTGGGTGTTGTAGGAGGAGGAGGAGTCCTTCATCCTTAAATGGAGAGAGAGAGAGAGAGAGAGGGGGAATTGCTAACCACTGGAGAGAAGTTAAAAGGAGGAAGGAGGAGGGACCATCAGCCCTCAGAGTCCACCATGAAGGAGTGAAGGAGTAGCAACAGTCCCCTTCACTTGCTTACATGCCAGAAGGTGGTGTTGATCCTTCTTCCTCAGGGACCACCCCCACACACACTCCGCTGCTGGAAGATTCTAGAAGATTCCTACGATAATATTTCCTTCCTTGAGACCTAAGAACGTGGGTAGCGTGGGTCGTTATTCTCCATGGGTTGTAGTCGTAGGTCGTACGTGAGCCTCCATTGGTAAGTCATTCTGTTCCATGGGTTAGTGTAGTGTAGGTCGTGGTCATTCGTTCCGCTAGTGTGGGTCGTCATTCTGTTCCATGGGTTGGTGTAGTGTTAGGTCGTACGTGAGTCATTCTGTCCATGGGTTGGTGTAAGGGTGTGGTCGTCATTCTGTTCCATGGGTTGTGTAGTGGTAGGTCGTACGTGAGTCATTCTGTCCATGGGTTAGTGTAAGGGTGTGGTCGTCATTCTGTCCATGGTTGGTGTAAGAGTGTGGGTCGTCATTCTGTTCCATGGGTTGGTCTAGGTCGTACGTGGGTTATCCTGTATAAATAAGGTGTTGATTAGTTAATGGTGTATTGTCCTAGTGTTGATAACGATGCTTCCACACACACACACACACACACACACACACACACACACACACACACACACACACACACACACACACAGCAAGTTAATCAAGTCAAATCAGCTGATGACTCTGCAAGAACAAGAACAAGAAGAACAAGAAGAGAAGGAAGAAGAAGAACAACAACAACAAGAATAAGAAGAACAACAAGAAGAGAAATAAGAAGAACAACAAGAAGAGAAATAAGAACAAGAACAAGAGAAAAGAGCAAGAAGAGGAAGAAAAAGAACAATAAGAACAAGAGGTGAAGAACATAAACACACTCGACCAACGATAAACTAACCAACACTCTATTCTTCTCTCCTCTTCTCCTCTCCTCTTCTTCCACTTCAATTCTGTTTACGTATCGCGATCCTCTTGGCCCCCTCTTGGGAGCCACCACCTTATGAGGACGGGACGCAAATAAGCTGCTTGGTGTGTTTTATGAGGAAATGATTCAAATAATACTATCCTTGTATTGTTTAGGGGTGGGGGGAGTAGGGGGAGGGGAGGTAGGGGAGGGATGAAGGAGGGGAGAGGGATGGGAGTTTTTTTTTAGAGAGGGGTTGGGTGGAAGGGTGAGAGGGTGGTAGGAGGGGGGGAGAGGGATGGTAGGAGAAAGGAGGGGTGGGAGAAGGTGGTAAGGGGGTGGAGGAGAGTCAGGTTTTTTCTTGCATCTTTGAACGCGTGGTGTTTATGTTGACTTGTGACGTCATAATAGGCGAGAAGAAGAATTACATTTATGAAGAAATTGATTTATTTTGGTATTGTCTAGACTGTGTGATTGTTTTATTGTTATTATATTATTGTTGTGTTATTGTTATTATTGTATTGTTATTATTATTGTTGTGTTATTGTTATTGTTGTTATTATTATTTATTATTGTTGTATTATTGTTATTATTATTGTTGTGTTATTGTTATTGTTGTTATTATTGTTATTATTGTTGTATTATTGTTATTATTATTGTCATTGTTCTTATTATTGTTATTATTGTTATTTGTTCTTATTATCATTATTATTATTATTATTATTTTATTGATAATTTTCTTCCATTGTTAAACTCGCTTTGTTTACATTTGCTAGTGGCGTCATCAACATACATGCTAGTCTTTGTTTTACCAGGAAATAACTGCAGCCTTGTGTTGTGTTATTGAATATTAGATTTTTATTTTAATTCATTGCCAATGAACGCTGTGTTTAACTCATGTGACGTTATTAGTGGATCAGGATACGTTTTATTGATAAAGATTAGAGTATAATATTTGTGTGTGTGTGTGTGTGTGTGTGTGCGTGTGCGTGTGATTAATTAACATCTTGGGACTGTCTGGGAGTTATTAATATTATTTTTTTCTTGCACTAGTGAACGCCAGTGTTTACATCAGCTGGTGACGTCATCCGTGTATCGTGTAACGAGCGGTCAAATTGTGATCGACATCCGCCTCCCCCACTCTTGTCTTGTTAGCTCTGCCGGGAGGGAGGGTGAGTGGGGAGAGGGAAGGAGGTGAGTGAGGAGGAGGTGGGGGAGGAAGAGGTAGGCGTGATGAGGGAGGAAGGGTGAGGTGCAGGAGATGGGGTGAGGGAGAGGAGGCGAGTGAGGAGAGAGAGAGAGATAAAGGGGGGGTGGGAGAGGAGGAAGGTAGAGGGAGGGAGGAAGGAGAAAAGAAAAAACAAATAAAGAAGAGATAGGAAGGAGGAGGGGAAGTGGAGGGAGAGGAAAATAGAACAAGGAAAGCTGTGGATGGAGAGAGAGAGAGAGTGATGTGAACGCTAGGACATACAAAAATAAATGATGATTGGAAGATAGAAGGAGAGGAAGGAGTTGGAGGAAGAAGGAAGGAAAATCCTCCCTCCTCCCCTACTCGCACCAAATAATAATAATAATAATAATAATAATAATAATAATAATAATAATAATAATAATAATAATAATAATGTTTCCTACACTTAATTATTATTTTTATTTCATTATTTCCTTTTCACCGTCCTTCCCTTTTTCACCCGTCCCTTCCCTTTTCATCCGTCCTTCCCTATTTCACCCGTCCTTCCCTATTCATCCGTCCTTCCTTTCATCATCCTTCTTCCCTTTTTTCATCAATCCTTCCCTATTTCACCCGTCCTTCCCTTTTCACCCGTCCTTCCTTTTTCACCACCGTCCTTCCCTTTTTCACCCGTCCTTCCCTTTTTCACCGTCCTTCCCTTTTCATCCAATCCTTCCCTATTTCACCCGTCCTTCCTATTCCACCTTCATCCGTCCTTCCTTTTCACCGTCCTTCCCTTTTTCATCCGTCCTTCCCTATTTCACCCGTCCTTCCCTATTTCACCCGTCCTTCCCTTTTTCATCCGTCCTTCCCTATTTCACCGTCCTTCCCTTTTTCACCCGTCCTTCCCTTTTCACCGTCCTTCCCTTTTCACCCGTCCTTCCCTTTTTCACCCGTCGTTCCTTTTCACCCATCTCCTTCCTCTGCCTCACGAGACATTATCCAACATTAGTGGTTCAGTCACTCAGGTAAACACACCTCATATTCTCCTTAACCCAACATAACAATCGACTATTTGATTCTGTTTATATTAACCTTTATGGATATTGTACCTAAAGGCGATTATTACACCTGGTTGGTAGTCACTAAGTGCTTATGTCACCTGTGTGTGGGAGGTGCAGGAGGGGAGGGGTTGTGGGAGGTGCAGGAGGGGAGGGGTTACATCCGTTCAGGTGTGATATTTCAGTCCAATAGATGGTTGAATTGTCTAGTTTTAGTGTGGGTGAGGGGGGTTATCTCTCTCTCTCTCTCTCTCTCTCTCTCTCTCTCTCTCTCTCTCTCTCTCTCTCTCTGTCTTTGTTATTGGCTTTGTTATTGTCTTTGTTATTGTTTATGAGTGAAATTATTGTGTTATGTCTTCAGAGAGAAAAGCTTGTAGTTGTTGTTCTTGTTCTCGTGCAAAGACAAAATTAATTGGAATTGACTCTACATATTCTTATCATCTTATATAGATTTCACATACATACATACATACATACATACATACATACATACATACATACATACATACATACATACATACATACATATATACATACATACACTGACAAGAAAAATAATGAATAGAGTAATAATGATGATGATAATAATGATGACGATGATGATGATGATGATGATGATGATGATGATGATGATGATGATGATGATGATGATGATGATGGTGGTGACACAACCACTATGTACATTACCACAGTTGAGACACGCCACAGGAAACGCGTCACACTATAAGGAAACGCCATACTAAGGTCGTCACCACCACCACCACCACCACCACCATCACCATCATCACCACTACTACTACTACCATCACCACCATCACCACCATCACCACTACCACCACTACCACCACTACCACCACCACTAGCACTTGATACATCCTTTCCTACACTTCAGAACACAGTGTCTATACGTTCACACTCCCCCGGCGACACGTTCCTCCTCTCGTTCCTCAACCAAATCATTTCTCCACTTTCCTGACTTCACCACTTTCCTGACTTCACCACTTTCTTGACTTCACCACTTTCCTGACTTCACTTTCCTGACTTCACCACTTTCCTGACTTCACAACTTTCCTGACTTCACCACTTTCCTGACTTCACTATTTTTCCTGACTTCACCACTTTCTTGACTTCACCACTTTCCAGACTACCCTTTCTAGCTTCACCACTTTCCTAACTTCACCACTTTCCTAACTCCACCACTTTCCTGACTTCACCACTTTCCTGACTTCACCACTTTCCTAACTTCACCACTTTCCTAACTCCACCACTTTCCTGACTTCACCACTTTCCTGACTTCACCACTTTCCTAACTTCACCACTTTCCTGACTTCACAACTATCCTAACTTCACAACTTTCCTGACTTCACAACTATCCTGACTTCACAACTATCCTGACTTCACCACTTTCCTGACTTCACCACTTTCCTGACTTCACTTTCTTGACTTCACCAATTTTTCTGAAGTTTAGACGCCCTATACTTATTCCACCTGAAGATTAGACACCCTAGCACGACACGGTAATAGTCACATTGTTATGCAGCATTACTAGAGTTTTAGTAAATAGTGAAGAAAGTCCATTAATTAACCCCTCGTGTACGCTGTCCCCTTCCCTCTGTAGTGAAGAGACGGCCTGTAGTGAAGATGTTAAGGGCCTGTAGTGAAGATGTTAAGGGCCTGTAGTGAAGATGTTAAAGGCCTGTAGTGAAGATGTTGATGGCCTGTAGTGAAGATGTTGGAATATAGTGAAGATGTTAAGAACCTGTAGTGAAGATGTTGACGCTAGTAAAGATGTTAAGGGCCTAGTGAAGATGTTGACCACCTATGAAGATGTTAACGCCCGTAGTGAAGATGTTAAGGGCTGAAGTACATATTATATAATTGATAAATTGTTCTTTTATGTAAATAATTGGGATTCAGAATTAACATTACATTACCACATACTAGGCAGTACCACCACACCACACCACACCACCACCACACCACCACACCACACACCACCACACCACACCACACAACACACACACACCACACCACACCACACACCACCACAGCATTCATATTAAATCAAACAAACAAATTTTCATTTACTTGGAAGGTTCTAAAAGTTAATCTTGGGGATGAAGTGGTTCCATCCTGCTAGCTCCTCTCTCTCTCTCTCTCCCCCCCCCCCCCCCCCCCCCTCCTCCCTCTCTCTCTCTCCCTCCCTCGTATATTGAACACTATAATATTAAGACCATCGTTGTTAAGGTCAGGGATTGAGTCGGGTTTGATGTTAATGTTTGATAGTGACTACAAGGAATGTACCTCTCTCTCTCTCTCTTTCATTTCCCATATTTTCCTCCTCTCTCTCTATCTATATCTATCTATCTATCTATCTATCTATAAAGGAACTGTCGGTGTCATTATATTTACTTTATGATATTGATCTACAATTGTTGACGTGAGGTGTGGTGTGAGGGTGTGGGCAGGGTGTGAGTGTGAGGTGTGGGCGGGGTGTGGCTGTGAGGGTGGGCAGGGGTGTTTCTTGACGTATATGGGTGGTGTTGAGAAGAGTGTGTAAAGAAAATTAACCCATTAACAAAAAAAAAAAACAGAACCATAATGAGAAAAAATAATAATTGGAGGAAGAGGAAAACAGATAATAGAGAGTAAAGAGTGGAGAAAAATATAGATAAGATTAGGTAGATAAGATAAGAAGATAAAGGACAACGACAGTATGGTGTCAGGAAGAGGTGATATGATGACTGACGCTAACCTCCTGGGGGTGTGTGGCACGAGGAGGAGGATAGGGGAGGAGAGGTTGGGAGGATAGTGGTTGGGGATAGTGGTTGGGGGAGGTGGTTAGGAGATAGTGGTTGATAGTGGTTGGGGAGGATAGTGGTTGGGAGGATAGTGGTTGGGAGGATGATGGTTGGGGATAGTGGTTGGGGGATAGTGGTTGGGGAGGATAGTGGTTGGATAATGGTTGGGATAGTGGTTGGGAGGATAGTGGTTGGAGGATAGTGGTTAGGGAGGATAGTGGTTGGATGAGTGGTTGGGGGAGATGATGGGTTGGGGAGGATAGTGGTTGGGAGGATAGTGGTTGGGGAGGATAGTGGTTGGGGGATAGTGGTTGGGGAGGATAGTGGTTGGAGGAATAAAAACTCACTAAACTTACCCCCCTCCCCCCCCCCTACCCTCCCCATCCCCAAGTCTCCGTCAGTGAGTGAATAGGCATCAGGACTAGCCACCATAGAGCTACCTGACGCAGCCTATAGGACCAACCCAGAGGAGATAAATAAATGATATAGCCATGCCTGTCTGTCTGTCTGTCTGTCTGTGTGTCTGTCTGTGTGTCTGTCTGTCTGTCTATCTGTCTGTGATGGACAACCGCTTCTGTCCAGCTCCCCTTGTTAGTGACAGACGGACGGAGGAGGGGGGAGGGGGGGGAGGGACAGTGAGACGGAGAGAGAGAGGAGGAAGAAGACGGAGGAAATGGACGGAAAAAAGTGAGATAAGAGGGACGAATGGAGAAGGAGAGAAGGAGGGAGACCTAAGAAAGAGGTGAGAGAAATGGAAGGAGGGGGGAGAATAGGGGAGAAGGAGAGGAAGGAAAGGGTAAGAAAACGAAAACAAGTTGACATGGGGAGAGGAAGGATGGAGGGAGAGGTGAGGCAGGGGAATAAAGTGAGAGAGAGAGGGAGAGAGAGAGAGAGAGAGGGGGGCAGGATGGAGTGGGATATCGATTGGGGAGAGCCAGGGAGAGGGAGGAAGGAAGGGCAGAATGAGGGGGGGAGGGAGGAATGGGGAGAGTGAGAGTGACTGAGAGGAAAGTGAATGCATGGGAATTGATGGAAGAGGAGAAAGGGTAGAAAGAAGAGAGGAGGTGGAAGGAAGATATGTTAGTGTCAGAAAAGTGTCAACCCTTCCCCACCCTACCCAACCCTACCCCACTCCTACTCCTACTCCCACCCCACCCTACCCTACTCCACCCTACCCTACCCCACCCTACCCTACCCTACACCCTACCCTCCTCACCCTACTCCCTCCTACTCCCTACTCCCACCTACTCCTACCTCCCTTCCCTACCCCTACCCCAACCTAACCCAACCTACCCTACCCAACCCCACTCCTCCTTCACCCTACTCTTCCCTACTCCCACCCTCTCACTCCTCATCCTACCCTACCCCTAACCTAACCTAACCCAAATGTACAGGTGAGAATAACACAGGAAGAACGCAATTTAGGCAGGAAAGCGTTGATAGAGGGTTACTTACCCACACCAAGACCACTTGTACCCTGTTGCTGAGGGCCTGAATGCTGCACCTGGGGGAGGGGCAGCAGTAGGGGTGGGAGGAGGGAGAGGGGGGGGGTTGAATAGGATGGTGTGTGTGTGAAGGAGGAGTGGTAGGATGAAGGAGGAGGGTAGGATGGTGTCTGAGTAGGAGAATGTGTGGAGAAGGAGGAGGGAGAGGGGAAGGAGAAGGAATTGTAAGGAAAAGGAAGAGAGAGATGATGTCTAATGAGGAAGAGGAATAGGAAGAAAGAGAGTACCACAGATGGGGAGAACAGAGAGTCAACAGTGAATGAAAGAAGGAGGGGAGGAAGAGAGGAAGGACGGAAGAACAGAGAAAATAAAAAATAATGAGAGGAGGAGGAAAAGAGAGTGAGAGAGAGGAGGAGGAGAAGAAGAAGGGAGAAAGAGAGAGAGGAAGGGAGAAGAACAATTGTAATAGGATCACTTAAAAACAAAGATGAAGAACAGAAGGGGAGAGAAAAACGATGATAAAGGATTAACAAAGGAAGGAGAGAAGGAGGATTACGGTGAAGAGGGAGGAAGGGAAAATGACGAGAGAGAGAGAGAGAGAGAAGAGAAGGCATACAATAAAGAGAGTGGAAAGGGATTGTGTGAGAGAGAGAGAGAGAGAGGGTAAACAAGGGAGGCTTCACAAAGGATATGCAAAAGAGAGACTCCCAGAGGTGGATGTGTTGACGACGATCAGCTGTTGACGACGATTAGCTGTTGTGATGATCAGTTGTTGTGGTGATCAGTTATTTCGATGTTGTCTTTGTGATCAACTGATTTAGAATCTCTCTCTCTCTCTCTCTCTCTCTCTCTCTCTCTCTCTCTCTCTCTCTCTCTCTCTCTCTCTCTCTCTCTGGTACTCTCGACATCCCACGGTCATTAAAAGGCGGCAGTGGAACGGTAGGTCAGAGCACTCAGGGTACTCCTTGACCTGGGACCCTGGTTCAATCCCACGCGTATACAATCGCTTGTGTAAATACCTTAGGTAAATTACTTACAATGTGTTGTTTGGTGACTTGGTTTATGTAAATTAACCATAATACTTATGTGTGAAAAAATGTATTAATGTTTAGTATACATTTTTACGTACTTTTATTCATTGTATGTATAATGTAGTGTTGTGATGTGTTTAATGGAGCGTTGCTGTACAGGATATGGTATTTAATTTTTATTTGTGATTAAAAAAATGAGAATTATGTAAACGTTGATAGAAATAATAATAACAATAACGATACTACTACTACTACTACTACTACTACTACTACTACTACTACTACTACTACTACTACTACTACTACTACTACTACTACTACTACACAGCCTCCCCCAATAGCCACACCTTCGCCACCATTTATTTACCTTAATATTAAATATCCTAATACATAAGCAACTATCCTATCTGTGTTAAATTAGTTGAGCCGCAGATCGATGCGGCATTCGGTGACTGTAGCCTCATAGTCGATATCTGCAGCAGTTGACGGAGTAGGGGCAGAAGCTCTCGTTCCCCTGAGGCAGAGCAAAGCCGACCGAAGGAGAGAGAAGGACAGTCGACATCTCATCCAGGCTGTGACATAACTTCTGGGCTGCTGCTTCTGTTCGGAGGTCAGCTCCGCGAGTCTGGCGTAGAAACATCTTGCGCTTGGGCCCATCCCACCAGAGGTTGTGAACACTAGCGGAGTGAAGCTGCCTTGATCGACATTTTGAATTCTCTCCCCATATGCCCTTCTCTTGTCGTTCTCGTTCCTCCTATGTGCAGCATCGAGAGCTAGGTTACGGTGACAAACGGCCATGGGATCAAAAATCCTGATGTCGAAGAAGGCTCGCTGTCCCCGCGTCCAGAATCATCGAGCACTGACGTCCACACGGGCTTCGTTAGATGTGTTTGAAGTCCTGTGTTGGAGGATCTCGCCATCCAGTGGAAGGAGGGTCGGTTCTACCATGACGTCCCGGCAGGTTTCCTTCAACATATTTGCTGTGAGATCCCTTACCTCGTCATGCCTCATGCATATGAAGCCCCCTTCTTGCAAACCATGGCGTGATCGCCATCATAGGAATAGCCACACACGCATTGGGAGGGCAAACCATCTACTGGCCAACCGTACCTTAGAGCAATGGCATCTGTAAATTCTTGTTTGTTAAGGCTGAAACCATTTGCCCTTATCGGTAACGTAGTTAACCAGTTCGAGGCGCCCACCTCCTGCGCTATAGCTACTTTTTTTGTCAAATTTTCTGGAACCTGCAGCAATAGTTGCTGCAACATGTCATTTTGGCAGTGCTGCCGATCTGTTGTAATGGATCTACGGATCTTATTAACTTCGCTGGTGTCCACTTCCCCTGTTGCATTCTGGGCTATTATGTGGTCAGTGAGGGCTGCCGTGAGCTTAAGTGAATTTTGATGTTCAGAGTCAGCAATCTCCTCTGGATTAGTTAGTCCCATCCCTCCCAGTCTTGGTGGAAGTGCAAGAAGTGTTCTTTCTACTGGGGTTAAGTCGTGGTGTTTTACTAGTTTGGGAATGAACTTGACACTGATTGCTTCTTCCAAAGGGTGGAGGAGGGGTCGGATCTCAGGGATGGTACGCATCAGGTAGTTCCAACGATGCTTGACTCCATGTGTGAATGCTGCAAAGGCCGCATGTGGCTCTGTGTTAGCAATCTCCGATAGAGCATGGATTTCGCTAACCCACTCGTTCACCTTTCCCCTACGTACTGGGTCTTGAAGTCCGTAGTGCCAATTACTGCGCCTAGATGTCTTTGGCCGTCCTTAGTTATTTTGACCTCACTTTCGCCGAAAACCTCCACAGCCCGATCATAATGATCTGGCTTCACGATGAGGAAGGATTTGCTGGCGTTTGGGTGGTACCCTATTTGTGGACCTCGCGATGTTACCAGGTCCCACCACTTTTTGATGTCCTCCACTTTTCCTGCTCCTGTGAGGTCATCAGCATATGCCACTTGTTTGACCCCAGTTGTTTCATACTTTATTTCTTGTTGGAGCACTGATAGGCCTATTGCATACATTGCCATTGCAACGGGGTCTCCCTGTGTTGTTCCCTCGGTCGACTGTAGGATGGTATCACCTCGTAGAGCCTTGTTGTTTACTACGTAGAGGTCTGAAGGATTCCTATACGAATTTTCAACATACATCGCAAAGCTAGGACACTTGATCTTGATGTTGTGCAGTGCCGCCTTGCGGTTAAGTATGTTGAATGCGTTTGAAGCATCCACCAGGAGAACGGCCTCACAATCACGCTGCTCAAATATCAATCTCATGGCGTGAATGGCCGCCTCCCCACCAGCCTGGTGGCCAGCACACACTTGTAGGTTCCCTGCTGCTGCCCTGACATCATCCTTTACCACCTCCATTATACACTTTCCGATGATCCGCCTCAGCACTTCCCCCACCCCTATAGGTCTACATCCTGGTTTCTTTTCCAGAGGAATAAGGCGGCAGGCCGTCAGAGCCTGGAGGTGATGGCAGCAAGAGGATGCAAGCTTTCTTGAAAGGGTGGCAATGGCAGTGCAGAGATCGCTTGCTACAGGGCCAAACTTGTTTGTGCTGAGGATGACTCTCCAACCGTTTGCATCCAGACCTGAAGGGCCGGCTCCGCCTCGAGTCTTCAGTGCCTTTTTCCACACCATCTCTCCTGTTATTTTCTCGAACAGGACAGCGTTTGGTGGGATATAAGCACCCTGGAGCCTGATGCCTTCATCTTCGCTTGCAGGGGGATGTTTCTCTTTCAATAGTTTTAATGTCGCTCTGTTTATTGGCATCACTCCACCGGAGGATTCATGTGTGAGAGATCTTACCGCGAGAGACACTTTTCCCACACGCATTTTGTTTCCAAATTGTCTTGCCACGTCATCGGTGTTTTGCTTTCCGTCACCCGTAGATTTTAGTCTCTCCTGCAGTGTTCTTGCTTCACATAGGAGATCATCTAGGGCCCCAGTCTGCCACATTGTCAACCTTCTCTTCATTGCTGCCACATTTTCTTTGTGCTTAGCCTTTGTGTGTGTCCTCTGACAAAATAGATGTGGTATTATTGCCAGTATTTGAAGAGCTAGGGGGGCGAGGAAGCGGTCCTGAGTGTAATCAGTCATGAAGTGAGTCATCTCCCGAATCATTTCTTTGGTGGCCGCACACTTGGGTGGTTCAAATAAGTTAGCGGGCGACCACTTGACAATTTCTGAGTAGGTTTCTTTGACCCATACGCCTGCATTTTCCATCGACATGCCATTCCACTGAGGCGGCTGTCTCTCATTCTCCTCGTGGACACCTGCTACTGAGGGAGCAGCATTTATTAGTACTACATTATCGGGTTGAGTAGACTCACTGCTATCATTTCGGATATCATCGGGTAGTTGGGTCCCGGCGATATCCACTGTGTCGGCCTCCAGCCTCCCCCAATAGCCACACCTTCGCCACCATTTATCTACCTTAATATTAAATACTACTACTACTACTACTACTACTACTACTACTACTACTACTACTACTACGACTACTACTACTGCTGCTGCTAATACTACTGCAAATAATAATAACAATGACAACAACGCTAAAACGACAATAATAATAATAATAATAATAATAATAATAATAATAATAATAATAATAATAAAAATAATAATAATAACAATAGTAATAATAATAATAAAAAGTAATAATAGTAATAATAATAATAATAATAATAATAATAATAATAATAATAATAATAATAATAACAATAATAATAATAATAACAACAATAGTAATAATAACAATAACAACAATGCTAAAACGATAATAATAATAATAACAACTAATGATAACAACATAAGGCAGGAAGTCATTAGGTAACAGATATACACACAGGAAACTCATTACAGTATAACGAGACGAGGACTTTTATCACGTCCAGAATACACAGAGTAAAACCTCTATTTAACGAACTATATAGGGAGAAGTTCGGTATATCGAGGGTCCGTTAGATATGGTACCTCCATCTAATGAACTATATAGGGAGAGAAGTCCGTTATAGGAAGAGATGTTCGTTATATGGTCGACCTTAAACTTGACCTTACCCTCAATCTCGACCTCGAGCTTGACCTTACCCTCGACCGTGACCTCAAACTTGACCTCACCCTCGACTTTGACCTCAAACTTGACCTAACCCTCGACCTTGACCTCAAACGTGACCTTACCCTCAAACTTGACCTCCAACTTGACCTTACCCTCAAACTTGACCTTACCCTCAAACTTGGCCTAACCCTCGACCTTGACCTTAGTATCGTTTCCAAACCTTTCTTCGCCTCTCTTAGCCTGTTTGTGTATTCTGGGCAGTTTTATCGAAAATAATTAATTAATATCACATTTTATGTAATTTGTATGTTTTTTAATCAGCCTCAACAAGCTTATCTTGCTTAAAGCATGTCCTAGTGTAAAGCATGTCTAATTAACAGGCATGTCTAATTAACAGGCATGTCTTAACTACCTCAGTGTGGGGGGGGGGTGATCGTATGTCTGGCAGTGTAAATATATGTATGTATGTATGTGTGTATATATGTCTGTGTATGTATGGGTATATATATGAATGTATGTACGTAAGTATGTGTATATGTATGTGTGTATGTGTATATATGTATGTATGTATGTAAGTATGTGTTTATATGTCTGTGTATGTATGTATGTATGTATATATGTATGTATGTATGTATGTATGTATGTCTTTTTGTGTATGTATGTATGTATATCCATTAACCCTCACCAATACGAGTGAGTGTAAGTGTCATGTGAGTGTGTGTGTAGCCGAGGCACTTCAGTAGAACGAGGGTAAGAATTGTTCCAGTTTGTATGTAATTTATTTTATTAATTTAACTCTTAATTCTCTTTAAAGGTAATTGATTCTCTCGATGGTTTATAAAGGATTTTTAAAATTGACTAAAAATAAGAATATGTGGAAACGTTTAGTGGTATTTTATTTTTTTATTATTTTTTTTTTCAGATACCAAGACACGATAGAACAAACAGTATATTAATTAATCTTTTATTTACTATTTTATTTAATTATTTGTTTATTTATTTTATTTTGTTTTTGTTTTTCAGTTAAGAGGTTTAGACAGGCAACGAAAACCCTCAAAAAATACGGTAAGATTCGTCTTTTTTACAATGTCTTTAAGTCATTCCTCACTGTTAAGAAATGTGTGAGTGTTTATACTATGGTCAGGGGTGAAGGGAGAGAGGAAGGGAGGAGGAGGTCAGGAGAGGGGAAAAAGGAGGGTGTGGGAGGCAGGGAGGCAGAGGAGTAGGGAAGTAAGGTGTGGGAGGGTGGTAGGGGTGTGGGGAAGGGAGGTAAGGGGTGGGAGGAGGTAGAGGTGTGGGGAGGAAGGGAGGTGGGGGGGTGGGAGGCGAGGTGGGGGGTGTGGGGAGGAAAGGAGGCAAGGGGTGGGAGGAGGTGGGGGATGTGGGGAGGAAGGGAGGCAAGGGGAGGAAGGGAGGTAAGGGGTAGGGGAAGGGCATGAGGGGTAAAGGAAAGAGGTAGGGGGGTGGGAGGGGGAGGAAGGGGTGAGGGGGGAAGGATTGAAGGAGGAGGAAGGGGAGGGGAAGGATTGAAGGAGGGGAGTTTTTAACGTTCTTGCTTAAAATGTCCAACACACAAACTGACTCTACAGCGCCATAACAGAAATAATCCTCAAACACTACTTAAATAATCCAAACACTACTTAAATAATCCAAAACACTACTTAAATAGTCCAAACACTACTTAAATAATCCCTAGAACATTACTTAAATAATCCCTAAACACTACTTAAATAATCCCAAAACACTACTTAAATAATCCTAAACACTCATAAATAATCCCTAAAACACTACTAAATAATCCAAAACACACAAAGTCCTAAACACTACTAAATAATCTAGAACACTACTAAATAATCCTGAACATTACTTAAATAATCCCTAAACACTACATAAATAATCCTGAAAACACTACTAAATAATCCCAAAACACTACACAATCCCTAAAACACTACTTAAATAGTCCCTAAACAAAAATAATTCCTAAACACTACTTAAATAATCCCTAGAACATTATAAATAATCCCTAAAACACTACTTAAATAATAACCCTAAACACTACTAAATAGTCCCTAAACACTACTTAAATAATCCCTAGAACATTACTTAAATAATCCTCAAACACTACTAAATAATCCCTAAAACACTCTTAAATAATCCCTAAACACAAATAATCCCAAAACACTACAAATAATCCCAAACACTACTAAATAGTCCTAAACACTACTTAAATAACCCTAGAACATTACTAAATAATCCCTAAACACTACTTAAATAATCCCTCAAACACTACTTAAATAATCCCCAAAACACTACTTAAATAATCCCTAAAACACTACTTAAATATCCCCAAACACTACTTAAATAATCCCTAGAACATTACTTAAATAATCCTCAAACACTACTTAAATAATCCCAAACACTACTTAAATAATCCCTAAAACACTACATAAATAATCCCAAAACACTACTTAAATAATCCCTAAACACTACTTAAATAGTCCCTAAACACTACTTAAATAATTCAAACACTACTTAAATAATCCCTAGAACATTACTTAAATAATCCCTAAACACTACATAAATAATCCTGAAAACACATTAAATAATCCCTAAACACACACAATAATCCCTAAAACACTACTTAAATAGTCCTAAACACCACTTAAATAATCTAGAACACTACTAAATAATCCTAGAACATTACTTAAATAATCCCTAAAACACTACTAATAATCCCTAAACACTACTTAAATAGTCCCAAACACTACTTAAATAATCCCTAGAACATTACTTAAATAATCCCTAAACACTACTTAAATAATCCTCAAAACACTACTTAAATAACCTCAAAAAACTACTTAAATAATCCTAAACACTACATAAATAATCCCAAAACACTACTTAAATAATCCCTAAAACATAAATAATCCCTAAAACACTACACAAATAATCCCTAAAACAGAAAAATAATCCCTAAAACACTACACAAATAATCCCTAAACAGAAATAATCCCCCAATTCCCTAAAGAGTGAGCACAATCCCAAACAACACGTGGTGGAAGTGTAGCTTGGGCACAATAGTGTTTTTTGTGTTTTTTGTGTTTTTGTGTTTTTCTGTGTTTTTTTTGTGTTTTTTGTGTTTTTGTGTTTTTTTGTGTGTGTTTTTGTCGTTAGTGTTGGGCCTTGAGCTGTTGTTCTTGCCGCCTTGTTATTACGTTGATGAGACCAGGTATGTCTGTCTGTCTGTCTGTCCCTCCCCATACACACAGGTCCCTCCCATATACACAGGTCCCTCTCATACACACAGGTCCCTCTCATATACACACAGGTCCTCCCTCATACACACAGGTCCCTCTCATCACACACAGGTCCCTCATACACACAGGTCCCTCTCTCATATACACAGGTCCCCATCACACACAGGTCCCTCTCACACACACAGGTCCCTCACACACACAGGTCCTCTCATACACACACAGGTCCCTCCTCATATACACAGTCCCTCTCATACACACAGGTCCCTCTATACACACAGGTCCCTATCACACACACACAGGGCCCCTCTCATGCACACAGGTCCCTCTCATGCACACAGGTCCCTCATACACAGGTCCCTCCCCATACACACAGGTCCCTCTCACACACACAGGTCCCTCTCATACACACAGGTCCCTCCTCATACACACACAGGTTCCTCCCCTATACACACAGGTCCCTCCTCATACACAGATCCCTCCCCACACACACACAGGTCCCTCCCCATACACACAGGTCCCTCTCACACACAGGTCCCTCTCACACACACAGGTCCCTCACACACACAGGTCCCTCTCCACACACACACAGGTCCCTCCCACACACACAGGTCCCTCCACACACACAGGTCCCTCTCACACACACAGTCCTCTCATGCAACATTCATTTCATCATACAAGACCTTTATTGACCTGTCGGCAGTCTGGTCTTCTCAGTGCATGATGCATTACAACTACTACTTGGTATTTTGTGATTTAAGGGTTAGGTTTGGTTTGGTTAGGTTAGGTTTGGTTTGGTTAGGTTAGGTTTGGTTAGGTTTGGTTTGGTTAGGCTTGGTTTGGTTCGGTTGGTTTGGTTAGGTTAGGTTAGGTTAGGTTAGGTTTGGTTTGGCTTGGTTAGGTTAGGTTAGGTTAGGCTTGGTTTGGTTTGGTTTGGTTTGGTTAGGTTAGGTTAGGTTTGGCTTGGTTTGGTTAGGTTTGGTTTGGTTCGGCTTGTTTTGCTTGGTTAGTTTGATTTGTAGGTCAGGTTTGGTTTGGTTAGTTAGGTTTGGTTTGCTTGTTAGTTAGGTTTGGTTTGTTAGGTTTGGTTTCTTTGGTTTGGTTTAGGTTTGGTTTGGTTAGGTTAGGTTTGGTTTGGTTAGGTTAGGAAATGTTGATTACATACCGACAAATCAACTCTCTCTCGTGTCAACAAACCCAGAGTCCTCAGTTGATTTTCCATGGCAGAACATGAACTCTGCCTTAGCCTATGTACAATATAAACACACACACACACACACACACACACACACACACACACACACACACACACACACACACACACACACACACACAACACACACACACACACAGCCGCTACTATACATGCGCAGCGAACTACAGCAAGCAAGGTAGAGAAGTAGAATACAAATGGAACTTAACTTTAACATCGATAGATTAACTTAAGTCAGGTTGATTCGTGTTAACTATAGTAAATGGTTTTATTGAGACGGGGTCATGCTTAACGTGTCTTACCTGTGGATTTAATGAGCTTGTTAAGGTGTAGTGGTTGAGTAGTTAGGAAACGTATGTCAGTGTGTTCTAACCTCGTAGACCTTTCACCACCCACCCCCATCTTCTATCCCCACACCCACCCACACACCCCCCCACACACACCCACACACACACCCACACACACCCCACACACACACACCCCCCACACACACCCACACACCCCCACACACCCAAACACCCCCCACACACACACCCCCACACACACACACACCCACACACCCCACACACCCCACACACCCACACCCTCCCCACACACACACACCACCCTATGAAAGGCCCCAGATTCATTAGATACAAAGGAGCTGTACATTCCCTCCCAGCCCCCCTGTGTTTACTCTGAGCAGTGCCTGAATATTCATACTTGCTTCAACCCTTCAATATATACGTCAGTACTGGGCCGGGGTCACTAGCCAGCCTCCCACACAAATGAAGTTCTCAGGTGCTTTATTGCCCACCTGGTATACATACATACATACATACATACATACATACATACATACATACACATACATACATACTTGCTTACATACACACATACTTGCATGCACATACATACATATATTTTGCTTACATACACACATACTTGCTTACGTACATACATACATACATGTGTGTGTGTGTGTTTGTGTTCTGTGAGGAGTTCTGTTGATAGATGAGATATACATATACAGAATACATAATTAAATATACATAAACACAAGAACACTCAAATGAAGTTGTAAACGAGAGTGTGTGTGTGTTTGTGTGCGTACATTTAGTTTATATGTACACACACACACACACACACTGTTTGTTATGTAATTATCAACTAAATAACATCCGGCGGCCATTGTGTTGACGCTATACACATAACATCAACAAGTATTTCTTTCTTTGTTTGTGTCTTGTGTTTGTGAGTTTGTGTTTGTGTTTAAATTGTGTGATTTGTTTGTGCTTTGTGTCTACTGTGTTTGTGTGTGTATGTATGTTACCTGTTTTGTTGTGTGTTTGTGTGTTTGTGTGTTTGCTGTTGTCCTTTCCGCCATTAATTCGTATTGTGAGTATAATTAGAACAGATATATTTTAACCCTTGAGTATGATGACTTAACCCCTTGAGTATGAATGACTTAACCCCTTGAGTATGATGACTTAACCCTTGAGTATGATGACTTAACCCTTGAGTATGATGACTTAACCCCTGAGTATGATGACTTAACCCTGAGTATGATGATTTAACCCTTGAGTATGATGACTTAACCCTTGAGTATGATGATTTAACCCTTGAGTATGATGACTTAACCCTTGAGTATGATGACTTAACCCCTGAGTATGATGACTTAACCCCTTGAGTATGATGACTTAACTTGAGTATGATGACTTAATCACCAATACTTTTATCTCCTGCTACTACTACAATTTTTTTTTTTTACAAACTGGCCTCCAGCCTCCAATAGCCATACCTTCGCCACCATTTTATTTACCTTAATATTAAATATCCTAATATGCAAAGCTAGGACACTTGATCTTGATGTTGTGCAGTGCGGCCTACGGTTAAGCTATGTTGAATGCGTTTGAAGCGACCACCAGGAGAACGGCCTCACACACTTTGCAACTGCCCTGACATCATCCTTTACCACCTCCATTATGCATTTTCCGATGATCCGTCTCAGCACTTCCCCACCCCTATAGGCCTACATCCTGGATTCTTATTCAGGGGAATGAGCAGGTCGTAGGTATGGAGGTGTTGGCAGCACGAGGTTGACAGCTTTCTGCAGTGGCAATGGCCGTGCAGAGATCACTCTGTAGGCCAAACTTGTTAGTGCTGAGGATGACTTTCCAACCGTTTGCATCCAGACATGAAGGGCCGCTCCTCCTCCATACTACCAACAACCACCATCATCACTGTCAACAACCAGTATTAAGTATAACAGCAAGCACCACTACCACCACCAATAACCACCATCACCAACAACCACCATCACCAACAACCACCAACAAGACCACCACGACCAAACACCATCACCAACAAGACGACCACCACCAACAACCACCATCACCAACAACCACCAACAAGACCACCACGACCACCACCATCACCAACAACACCACCACCAACAACCACCATCACCAACAACCACCATCACCAACAACCACCAACAAGACCACCACGACCAAACACCATCACCAAAACACACCACCACCAACAACCACCATCACCAACAACCACCAACAAGACCACCACACCACCACCACACTAACAACCACCATCACCAACAACCACCATCACCAACAACCACCATCACCAACAACCACCATCACCAACAACACCATCACCAACAACCACCATCACCAACAACCACCAACAAGACCACCACGACCAAACACCATCACCAACAGCATGACCACCACAACAACCACCATCACCAACAACCACCAACAACACCAACAACACCACTACAACCACCATCACCAACAACCACCACCACCAACACCAACCACCATCACCAACAACCACCAACAAGACCACCACGACCAACACCATCACCAACAACCACCATCACCAACAACCACCACCACTATCGCCACCAGCCCAACCAGTAGCAGGCAACATAAAAAGAATATCGAGTTACTGAGTGGGAAGCGAAATAGAGTGGGAGACGCAGAAGGGTGAGGGAGAGGGGGTGAGAGGAGATAGAGAATATGAGAGGAGAGAAAGGACAGGTGAAGGGACTTAGTTAGGAGAGAGGCACTTGAGGAGAGGAGGAGAGAGAAAGAAGGGTGGGAGGGGAAGGCATCTGGCAGTATGGGGGGGGGAAGGGAGAGGTGAGGAGGAGGGGCTGGTGAGACACTCGGGGATGGAGAACTGAGGGGGAAGACATTTGGCTCTCTGCAGGAGGGTGTGAGGAGAGAGAGAGTAAAGATGGGAAGGGGAAGAAGGAAGGGGAGAAGGGGGTAGAGAAAGGGGAAAGAAAGAGGGGTGGGAAGAGATAAAAGGAAGAAGTCTAATAGAAAAAATAGAATGGAGAGGGTTGAGAAACTTTACCTCCAGGGGGAATACCTCACTATGGAAGGGGATGGGAAGGTTAGGTTAGACGGATTTAGGCTAAGTTAGGTTAGTTTACATAAAGTTGGTTCTTAAGTTACGTTAAGTTGGTTAGGTTACGTTAAGTTTGGTTACTATAGAGATGAAGTTCGTTATATCGAGGGTCCGTTATATGCGAAACCTCCATTTAACGGACTAAATGGAAAAGAAATCATATATGGAAACGTCACTGTACACTGTATCCGGGTTAAAGCTTCAATAATAGTGATACCTGAAGTGTAATTATACCTGTTCATTTATATTACGCTTCAAATACCTGTACCCTAACCTACCTAACCTAACCCAACCTAACCCAACCCAGCCTAGCCTAACCTAACCCAGCCTATCCTAACCCTAACCTCCTCTAACCTAATCTAACGTAACCTAACCTGATCTAACTAACCTAACCAGATTTGCATTTTAGTATCTTCAAACTAAATCTCTTGTACCTGTATTTGGACCTGCACCTGTAGAATACCTGTCCCTTACACCTGTACCTGTAGTAGTGCCTATCCCTTACACCTGTACCTGTCCTTACACCTGTACCTGTAGTAGTACCTGTCCCTTACACCATCCTGTCCTTGTACCTGTAGTAGTACCTGTCACTTACACCTGTACCTGTCCTTCCTGTAGTAGTACCTGTCCATCACACCTGTACCCTGTCCCTTACCTGTACCTGTAGTAGTACCTGTCACCTGTACTGTCCCCTTACACCTGTACCTGTAGTAGTACCTGTCCCTTACACCTGTACCTGTCCCCTATACCTGTACCTGTGTGCTACCTGTCCCTTGCACCTGTACCTGTCCCCTTACACCTGTACCTGTAGTAGTACCTGTCCCTGCACCTGTACCTGTCCCCTTACACCTGTACCTGTAGTAGTACCTGTCCTTACACCTGTACCTGTCCCCTTCCACCTGTACCTGTAGTAGTATCTGTCCCTACACCTGTGCCTGTCCCTTACACCTGTACCTGTAGTGTACCTGTCCCTTACACCCTGCCTGTAGTATCCTATCCCCTTACACCTGTACCTGTCCCTTACACCTGTACCTGTGTGAGTACCTGTCATACACCTGTACCTGTCCCTTACACCTGTGCCTGTAGTAGTACCTGTCCCTTACACCTGTACCTGTCCCCTTGTACCTGTAGTAGTACCTGTCCATACACCTGTACCTGTCCCTTGTACTGTAGTAGTACCTGTCCCTTACACTGTACCTGTCCCTTACACCTGTACCTGTATTAGTACCTGTCCCTTACACCTGTACCTGTCCCTTACACCTGTACCTGTAGTAGTACCTGTCCTTACACCTGTACCTGTCCTGTGCCTGTAGTACCTGTCCTTACACCTGTGCCTGTCCCTCACCTGTACCTGTAATTAAGTTATCAGGTGAATTAATGAGTTTGAATTAGCTGACATGGCTCAGCCCTGGGCTTATGTGGTGGGTAGACTTACTGAAGGGAGGGGTGAGTGGGCGTGGAGTGGGAGGTGGAGAGGAGGGAGAGGAGTGAGGGAGGTAGGGAGAGAGGAGTGAAGGTGGAGGAGGAAAGGAGGGTGGAGGAGTAGAAGGAGTGTGGATAGAGAAGGGAGGAGGAGGGAGAAGAGGAGAGAGGGAGGGGAGAAAGAGAGGGGAGGAAAGGAGGAAATGACATTTTATAAGACTCGTTGGACAGGTTGTGCTCTGTGAAGTAGGTGTGAGGCGGATAGGTGTGGTGCAGGTGGTATGGTACGAGGTTGAGTGGTTGTAGTGGTGTGGTAATGGTGTGGTTGTGGTTATAGATATAGCTGTGGTATAGTGTGGTGTGTGTGTGGTTGTGGTAGTAGTAGCAGCTGTTGTGGTTGTGGTAGTGGTGGTAGTGGTAGTAGTTGTGAGTAGTGTAGTAGCAGCTGTTGTGGTTGTGGTAGTGGTGGTGAGTGGTATTTATGGTAGTAGTGGTGGTGGTAATAGTGATGGTGGTGGTTGTTGTGGTAGTAGTAGCAGCTGTTGTGGTTGTGGTGAGTGGTGGTAGTGGTATTTGTGGTAGTAGTGGTGGTGGTTGTCCATGTGGCGTCCAACAGCTAGACAGCACTCTTATGAAACTGATTATTATATTTGACTGAAATAAACAACCTTTCAAATTTAACTAAAAGCCTTTCGTTTCTTCTTCTCCTTCTTCTTCTTCTTCTTCTTCTTCTTCTTCTTCTCTTATTCCTCTTCTTCTTCTTATTCTTCTTCTCCTTCTCCTTCTTCTTCTTCCTGCTCCTCCAGCGTTTATTATTTGATACGTTATAATAATATATATATTCAGATATGTTTATATATCTTGGGGACGAATATAGACAAGGGGCGAGCTGATATACGGGGTGATATAACCTATATGTGGGGGAGAGAGAGAGAGGGAAGAGGAAGGAAGAAGTATAGAATTGTTGCAAAAAAATAATGAGATGTTATGTTTGCAAGGTTTGTTGGTAGGGCGTGGTCAGTGGTGGTAGTGGCAGTGGTGGTTTGTTGTGGTAGTGGTATAGGTGGTAGTTAATGGTGGTAGGTGGTTATAATGATTCTCTCTCTCTCTCTCATAATTCCCTTCTCCTGGCTCCTGCTTGTGTGACCTAAAAGTTTCCTCCTAACCCCCAGGCACCAATAGCTCCCCACCCCCCAGGCACCAAGAAGCTCCCCCCAGGCACCAATACTCCCCAGGCACAATAAACCCCCCAGGCTCAATAACTCCCCACCCCAGGCACTATGCTCCCCAGGCGCAATAGCTCCCCCAGGCGTGCTACCCCCAGGCTTGCTCCCCCAGGCACCAATACTCCCCAGGCACTGTGCTCCCCCCCCAGGCACTATGCTCCCCAGGCTGTGCTCCCCAGGCTGTGCTCCCCCAGGCACCACTGCTCCCCCAGGCACCAATGCTCCCCCAGGCACCAATGCTCCCCCAGGCACTTAATAACTCCAGGCAATTGCTCCCCAGGCACAATGCTCCCCCAGGCTGTGCTCCCCCAGGCACTAATAGCCCCCCAGGCACCAATGCTCCCCCAGCTGTGCTCCCCAGGCTGTGCTCCCCAGGCTGTGCTCCCCCAGGCTGTGCTCCCCAGGCGCAAAGCTCCCCAGGCACCATGCTCCCCCAGGCACCAGCCCCCCAGGCCTAAACCTCCCCAGGCACCATGAGCTCCCCCAGGCACCAATAACCCCCCACCCCAGGCACCATGCTCCCCCAGGCACCAATACCCCCATGTGGTCTCTACCCCTCCTTCAGAATGCAGATGTGTTTAGCAGCTCACTTTACCTACCAGACAAGTTAATTCTCAAAAATCTTAGAATTAATTCAACCTGAAATCACAAAGCTAACTAAACTGACTCACTAATTCAGGGTTGTAGATGGAATCAATATGGCGTTGTAATTACTGAGACTTTTTTGCGTTTGGGATTTGGTTCTCTTAGTCTTCTGTGCTAGGTAAAAGGAATAGTCAAATAATGGTGTAATGTGTGTGTGTGTGTGTGTGTGTGTGTGTGTGTGTGTGTGTGTGGTAGCTGCAGGTGTTGATGAGTGTAGTGAAAGAGAGAGTAGGGTATACACATTCCTCCGCCTCCGTCACCTCAGCACACCTGCCATGAACCATCACCACCAATGGCCACCAACAGTCATCACTACAGTCAGTCATCACTACCAGTCCTCTCCCGTTTGGTGTACCACTTGTGCGTTTACAGGGGCTCGTCAGGTTATGTACAGTGTGAAGCAACGTTGTGTTTGTTTACATTTAACAGAAGAGCTAACAATAGTAAACACTACTATGGAATCAAGATAAACAATATTAAAACAAATATCTCAAAGTAAACAATATTAAAACAAATATCTCCAAAGGAAAAAACAATATTAAAAAACAAATATCTCAAAATTAAACAATATTAAAAACAAACATCTCAAAAGGCAAACAATATTAAAACAAATATCTCAAAAGGTAAACAATATTAAAACAAATATACAAGGTAAACAATATTAAACAAAATATCTCAAAAATGCAAACAATAATTAAAACCCAAATATCTCAAGGTAAACAATATTAAAACAAATATCTCAATTAAACAATATTAAAACAAATATCTCAAAAGGTAAACAATCAACCAAAACAAATACTAAAGGTAAACAATATTAACCAAATATCACAAAAGGTAAACAATATTAAAACAAATATCTCAAAAGGTAAACAATATTAAAACAAATATCTCCAAAAGGTAAACAATATTAAAACAAATATCTCCAAAGGTAATGATTTGGGGGAGAAATGTTTTATATGAGGAGCCTGTAAGCACTTGCTAGTGGAGGGGCTGTACCGCTGTTGACTGTCTGAACATGCAGTCACCAAGACAGTTAAATGTGGTTACTGACGGTCAGAACGATACAGTCATGAAACAGTTAATGCCATGATGACTTTACTAGCTGTTATATCATTACGGTTTAAGTGCTATGATTTTACAGTTAGGGAGCCAGTTAAGTGACATGACCTAATTATACCCATATTACTGTTATATAGAGTCACAGAGCCAGTTAAGTGCCGCTGATAACAGTCACAACGATACAGTCACGGAGCCAGTTCTGTGCCATTGAATTCATCTGGCCTAAATAATCCCTCCCTCTCCCTTCCTCCCCTCCCTCACTTTCCCCACTCCACCCCACCCCTGCCCCCCCTCCCCTACCCCAGTCAATCGCAACGATATAGTCACGAAAGAACAATCATTACGCCATTGACCTCGTATGACCTGGATAACACCCTCCTCCTACCCCTAGTCCCCCCTCTCCTCCTCCTTTTCCCTTTCCCCCTCCACCTTCCCTCCCCCCTCCACCTAACTGATGGAGACAATTGATACCGTGACCTATCTTCGGCCCAGCTAAGTTTCTCTTGTCTTGAACGCGTCTGTCTCTGTGTCTTGTGTAACGTGTGCACTTACTGTAGTCTCAGAGCAGCCACGTCCTCATCTTTTTTTTTTTTGGGGGGTGAAAAGATAGAGTTGTGAAAGAAGGAGGAAGAGAAGAAGGAGAAGGAGAAGAGGATGATGAAGGAGAGACAGGGAGAGAAAGATAAGAGGAGGAAATGAAGAAAAAAGAAAGGTTGTGGGGCCGGGTATCCTCTTCCTGTTTTCTTTATCTATTCTCTTTAGTTACGCTTTTTATTCTTCTGTTTTTACTTAACCCCATTTTCATCATGTACTCTTTGATTTCTTCCCTCACCATTTTCTCTACTTGTTCTTCTCTTCCTCTTTTTCTTCTTCAATCCTTCCTTCCTATCATCATCTTTCTCATTTCCTCCTCTCCTCCTTCTCCCTCTCCCTTCCTCCGTCTTCTCCTCTCCCCTTCCTCCATCTTCATCCCTCTCCCCTCCTCCAATCTTCTCTCCCTCTCCCCTTCCTCCGTCTTCCCCTCTCCCCTTCCTCCGTCTTCTCCTCTCCCTTCCCTCCGTCTTCTCCCTCCCCCTTCTCCGTCTTCTCCCTCCCCTTCCTCCGTCTTCCCCTCTCCCCTTCCTCCATCTTCCCCTCTCCTCCTCTGTCTCTCCCCCCCCCCCCCCCCCTCTCCCCCCTTCCTCCGTCTTCTCCCTCCCCTCCTCCGTCTCTCCCTCTCCCCTCCCTCCGTCTTCCCTCTCCCCCCTCACCTCCCTCTCCCCTCCTCCGTCTTCTCCCTCTCCCCCCCCTCCAAATTCTCTCCCTCTCCCCTTCTTCCTCCACCTTCTCCCTCTCCCCCTTCCTCCGTCTTCTCCCCTCTCCCTTCCTCCCTCCTCCCTCTCCCTTCCCCCCCTCTCCCTTCCTCCGTCTTCTCCCTCTCCCTTCCTCCGTCTTCTCCCTCTCCCCTTCCTCCGTCTTCCCCTCTCCCCTTCCTCCGTCTTCTCCCCTCTCCCCACTTCCTCCGTCTTCTCTCCCCTCCCTCATCTCTCCTCTCCCCTTCCTCCATCTTCTCCCCCTCCCCCTCCCGTCTTCTCCCTCCCCCCTTTCCGTCTTCCCCCTCTCCCCTTCCTCGTCTTCTCCCCCTCCCCTTCCTCCATCTTCTCCCTCCCCTCCTCCGTCTTCTCCTCTCCCTTCCTCCGTCTTCTCCCCCTCCCCTTCCTCCGTCTTCCCCCTCTCCCCTTCCTCCGTCTCTCCCCTCCCCCTTCCCTCAAACTTCCCCCTCTCCCTTCCTCCGTCTTCTCCCCTCTCCCTTCCTCCGTCTTCTCCCTCTCCCCTCCTCCGTCCTTCCCCCCTCCCCTTCCTCCGTCTTCTCCCTCTCCCCTTCCTCCTCCTTCTCCACCTCTCCTTCCTCCGTCTCTCCCTCTCCCCTTCCTCCGTCTTCTCCCTCTCTCCCTTCCACTCCGTCTTCTCCTCTCCTCCCTCCGTCTTCTCCCTCTCCCCTTCCTCCATCTTCTCCCTCTCCCCTTCCTCTGTCTTCTCCCTCCCCTTCCTCCTGCCTCCCTCCATCCCCCTCTCCCTCCGTCTTCTCCTCTCCCCTTCCTCCCGTCTTCTCCCTCTCCCCTTCCTCTCTTCTCCCTCTCCCCTTCCTCTGTCTCTCCCTCCCCTTACTCCGTCTTCTCCCTCCCCTTCCTCCATCTCTCCCTCTCCCATTCCTCTGTCTCCCCTCTCCCCTTCCCTCCTGTCCTCTCCCTCTCCCCTTCCCTCCGTCTCTCCCTCTCCCCTTCCTCCGTCTTCCCCCTCCCCTCCTCCGTCTTCTCCCTCTCCCCTCCCTCCATCTTCTCCCCCTCCTTCCTCCGTCTTCTCCCTCTCCCCTTCCTCCGTCTTCTCCCTCTCCCCCTTCCTCCGTCTTCTCCCTCTCCCCTTCCTCTGTCTTCTCCTCTCCCCTTCCTCCGTCTTCTCTCCCTCTCCTTCCTCTGTCTTCTCCCCTCCACTTCTCCGTCTTCTCCTCTCCCCTTCCTCCTGTCTTCTCCCTCTCCCTTCCCTCCGTCTTTCCCTCTCCCTTCTTCTCCTCCTTCTCCTCTCCTTCCTCCGTCTTCTCCCTCCCTTCCTCCATCTTCTCCCTCCCCTTTCCTCCGCCTTCCCTTCCTCCGTCTTCTCCCTCTCCCTTCCTCCGCCTTCCCTTCCTCCGTCTTCTCCCTCTCCCCTTCCTCTGTCTTCTCCTCTCTCCTTCCTCCGTCTTCTCCCTCTCCCCTTCCTCCGTCTTCTCCTCTCCCCTTCCTCCGTCTTCTCCTCTCCCCTTCCTCCGTCTTCTCCCTCTCCCCTTCCTCGTCTTCTCCCTCTCCCTTCCTCCGTCTTCTCCCTCTCCCCTTCCTCCGTCTTCTCCCCTCTCCCTTCCTCCATCTTCTCCCTCTCCCTTCCTCCTCTCTCCCCTCTCCCCTTCCTCCGTCTTCTCCTCTCCCCTCTCCGTCTTCCTCTTCCTTCCTCTGTCTTCTCCTCTCCCCTTCCTCTGTCTTCTCTTCTCCATCTTTCTCCTCTTCCTCTCCCCACCACCACACCAATGACCTATGCCAATGGAGTTGGCTGGTGTAACCTATAGTGTGGGTTTGGGTGTGCACAAACAGACCCTATGTTATGGTGAAGTTGTGGCGCAGGTGACCTATAAAGTGTGTTGAAGGGTGTGGCACAAATAAGCCTATAGTAGCCGATTGGGTGTGCCTTAAATAAACATAGTATGATTTGGGTGTGGCACAAATGAACCCATAGTGTGGTAGGTGTGCTCCAGTAGACCCCAGGGAAATAAGGTGCACGAATGGGTGTGGCCCAGTTGTTGACATTCAGGCGTTTTAATTCCAGGTTGTTTTACTCACAGTGTTATAAGCAGCTGTCTCCTCTGCTGTTATCAATTGTTGTAGTAGTAGTATCCATTGTTGTAGTAAGTAGCCAGCCATTGTTTCTAGTATTAGCCATTGTTGTAGTAGTAGTAGCCATTGTTGTAGTAGTAGTAGCCATTATTTGTATTAGTAGTAGCCATTGTTGCTAGTAGTAGTAGCATTATTTTGTAATAATAGTAGCCATTATTTGTATTGATAGTATTATCCATTGTTGTGATGATAGTAGCCATTGTTGTATTAGTAGTAGCCATTGTTGTAGTAGTAGTAGCCATTGTTGTAGTAGTAGTAGCCATTATTGTAGTAGTAGTAGCCATTATTTAGTATTAGTAGCCATTATTTATTAATAGTAGTAGTACCATTATTTGTAGTAATGTTATCATTGTTATTTGTAGTAGTAAATATACATTATTTGTAGTAATATTATACATTATTGTAGTAGTATTATACATTATTGTAGTAGTAGTAGCCATTGTTGTAATGATAGTAGTAGCCATTATTTGTAGTAGTATTGTACATTATTTAGTAGTAGTAGTAGCCATTATTTACTTAGTAGTAGTAAACAATACGTAACTACTAG
>NW_024733777.1:0-4419 GCF_018991925.1 Homarus americanus
AATCATGGTCGTGGTTGTTATAATCATGGCCGTGGTTGTTATAATCATAGTCGTGGTTGTAATAATCATGGTCTTGGTTGTTATAATCATGGGCCTGGTTGTTATAATCATAGTCGTGGTTGTTATAATCATGGTCGTGGGTGATATAATCATAGTCGTGGTTGTTATAATCATAGTCGTTGTATTTATAATCATGGACGTGCTTGTTATAATCATGGTCGTGGTTGTTATAATCATGGACGTGCTTGTTATATTCATGGTCGTGGTTGTTATAATCATGATACTGGTTGGTATAATCATTGTCGTGGTTTTTATAATCATGGTCGTGGTTGTTATAATCATAGTCGTGGTTGTTATAATCATGGTCGTGGTTGTTATGATCATAGTCGTGGTTGATATGATCATATTCGTGGTTGTTATAATCATGGTCGTGGTTATTATAATCACGGTCGTGGTTGTTAAAATCATATTTGTGGTTGTTAAATTCATGGTCGTGGTTGTTAGAATTATGGTCGTAGTTGTTAGAATCAAGGTCGTGGTTGTTATAATCATTGTCGCATTTTCTTATAATCATGGTCGTTGTTGTTATAATCCTTGTCGTGGTTGTTATAATCATAGTCGTGGTTGTTATAATCATGGGCCTGCTTGTTATAATCATAGTCGTGGTTGTTATAATCATGGTCGTGGGTGATATAATCATAGTCGTGGTTGTTATAATCATAGTCGTTGTATTTATAATCATGGACGTGCTTGTTATAATCATGGTCGTGGTTGTTATAATCATGGACGTGCTTGTTATAATCATGGTCGTGGTTGTTATAATCATGATACTGGTTGGTATAATCATTGTCGTCGTTTGTATAATCATGGTCGTGGTTGTTATAATCATAGTCGTGGTTGTTATAATCATGGTCGTGGTTGTTATGATCATAGTCGTGGTTGATATGATCATATTCGTGGTTGTTATAATCATGGTCGTGGTTATTATAATCACGGTCGTGGTTGTTATCATCATATTTGTGGTTGTTATAATCATGGTCGTGGTTGTTAGAATTATGGTCGTAGTTGTTAGAATCAAGGTCGTGGTTGTTATAATCATTGTCGCATTTTCTTATAATCATGGTCGTTGTTGTTATAATCCTTGTCGTGGTTGCTATATTCATGGTCGTGGTTGTTATAATCTGGTCTTGGTTGTTATAATCATGGTCGTGGTTCTTATAATAATGGTCGTGGTTGTTATGATCATAGTCGTGGTTATGATCGTAGTCGTGGGTGTTATAATCATGTGCGTGGTTATTATAATCATGGTCTTTGTTGTTATAATCACGGTCGTGGTTGTTATAATCATGGTTGTGGTTGTTATAATGATGGTCGTGGTTGTTATAATCATGGCCGTGCTTGTTATAATCATAGTCGTGGTTGTTGTAATCATGGTCCTGGTTGTTATAATCATAGTCGTGGTTGTTATAATCATGGTCGTGGGTGATATAATCATAGCCGTGGTTGTTATAATCATGGTCGTGTTTCTTATAATCATGGTCGTGTTTGTTTTAATAATGTTCTGGTTGTTATAAACATGGTCGTGGTTGTTATAATCATGGTCGTGGGTGTTATGATCATAGTCGTGGTTGTTATGATCCTAGTCGTGGTTGTTATAATCATGGTCGTGGTTGTTATAATCATGGCCGTGGTTGTTATAATCATAGTTGTGGTTGTTATAATCATAGTTGGGTTATATAATCATATTCGTGGTTGTTATAATCATGGTCGTCCTTGCTATAATCATAGTCGTGGTTGTTATAATCATGGTCGTGGTTGTTATGATCATAGTCGTGGTTGTTATGATCATATTCGTGGTTGTTATAATCATGGGCGTGGTTATTATAATCATGGTCGTGGTTATTATAATCACGGACGTGGTTGTTATAATCATGGTTGTGGTTGTTATAATCATGGTCGTGGCTGTTATATTTTTGGTTGTGGTTGTTATAATCATTGTCGTGGTTGTTATAATCATGGTAGTGGTTGTTATAATCATAGTTGTGGTTATGATCATAGTCGTGGTTGTTATAATCATAGTTTTTTTGATATAATCATGGTCGTGAATGTTATTATCATGGTAGTGGTTGTTATAATCATATTTGTGGTTGTTATAATCATGGTCGTGGTTGTTAGAATCATGGTCGTAGTTGTTAGAATCATGGTCGTGGTTGTTAGAATCATTGTCGCATTTTCATATAATCATGGTCGTTGTTGTTATAATCCTGGTCGTGGTTGTTATATTCATGGTCGTGGTTGTTATAATCATGGTCTTGGTTGTTATAATCATGGTCGTGGTTGTTATGATCATAGTCGTGGTTGTTATGATCGTAGTCGTGGGTGTTATAATCATGTGCGTGGATATTATAATCATGGTCGTTGTTGTTATAATCACGGTCGTGGTTGTTATAATCATGGTTGAGGTTGTTATAATCATGGTCGTGGTTGTTATAATCATGGCCGTGGTTGTTATAATCATAGTCGTGGTTGTTATAATCATGGTCCTTGTTGTTATAATCATAGTCGTGGTTGTTATAATCATGGTCGTGGGTGATATAATCATAGTCGTGGTTGTTATAATCATAGTCGTTGTATTTATAATCATGGACGTGCTTGTTATAATCATGGTCGTGGTTGTTATAATCATGATACTGGTTGGTATAATCATTGTCGTGGTTGTTATAATCATAATTGTGGTTGTTATAATCATAGTTGGGTGATATAATCATAGTGGTGGTTTTTATAATCATGGTCGTGGTTGTTATAATCATAGTCGTGGTTGATATAATCATGGTCGTGGTTGTTATGATCATAGTCGTGGTTGTTATGAAAATATTCGTGGTTGTTATAATCATGGTCGTGGTTATTATAATCATATTTGTGGTTGTTATAATCATGGTCGAGGTTGTTAGAATCATGGTCGTAGTTGTTAGAATCATGGTCGTGTTTGTTAGAATCATTGTCGCATTTTCTTATAATCATGGTCGTTGTTGTTATAATCCTGGTCGTGGTTGCTATATTCATGGTCGTGGTTGTTATAATCATGGTCTTGGTTGTTATAATCATGGTCGTTGTTGTTATAATCACTGTCGTGGTTGTTATAATCATGGTTGTGGTTGTTATAATCATGGTCGTGGTTTTTGTAATCATGGTCCTGGTTGTTATAATCATAGTCGTGGTTGTTATAATCATGGTCGTGGGTGATATAATCATAGCCGTGGTTGTTATAATCATGGTCTTGTTTCTTATAATCATGGTCGTGTTTGTTTTAATAATGTTCCTGGTTGTTATAAACATGGTCGTGGTTGTTATAATCATATTTGTGGTTGTTATAATCATAGTTGAAAGATATAATCATAGTCGTGGTTGTTATAAACATGGTCGTGGTTGTTATAATCATGGTCGTGGGTGTTATGATCATAGTCGTGGTTGTTATGATCCTAGTCGTGGTTGTTATAATTATGGTCGTGGTTGTTATAATCATGGCCGTGGTTGTTATAATCATAGTTGTAGTTGTTATAATCATAGTTGGGTGATATAATCATTGTCGTGGTTGATATAATCATGTTCGTCGTTGCTATAATCGCGTCGTGGTTGTTATAATCATGGTCGTTGTTGTTATAATTATGGTCGTGGTTGATATAATCATGTTCGTGGTTGTTATAATCATAGGCGTGGTTCTTATAATCATGGTCGTGTTTGCTATAATCATGTTCGTGGTTGTTATAATCGTGGACGTGGTTGTTATAATCATGGTCGTGATTGTTATAATCATGGTCGTGGTTGTTATATTCATGTTTGTGGTTGATATAATCTTAGTCGTGGTTGTTATAATCATGGTCGTGTTTTCTATAATCATAGTTGTGGTTATGATCATAGTGCGTGGTTGTTATAATCATAGTTTTTTTGATATAATCATGGTCGTGAATGTTATTATCATGGTCGTGGTTGTTATAATCATATTTGTGGTTGTTATAATCATGGTCGTGGTTGTTAGAATCATGGTCGTAGTTTTTAGAATCATGGTCGTGGTTGTTAGAATCATTGTCGCATTTTCTTATAATCATGGTCGTTGTTGTTATAATCCTGGTCGTGGTTGTTATATTCATGGTCGTGGTTGTTATAATCATGGTCTTGGTTGTTATAACCATGGTCGTGGTTGTTATAATCATGGTCGTGGTTGTTATAATCATGGCCGTGGTTGTTATGATCGTAGTCGTGGGTGTTATAATCATGTGCGTGGATATTACAATCATGGTCATTGTTTTTATAATCACAGTCGTGGTTGTTATAATCATTGTTGTGGTTGTTATAATCATGGTCGTGGTTGTTATAATCATGACCGTGGTTGTTATAATCATAGTCGTGGTTGTTATAATC
>NW_024733778.1:0-17500 GCF_018991925.1 Homarus americanus
ACAGTACATGAACTAGAAGAGACAGTGAGGACAGTACAGGAACTAGAAGAGACAGTGAGGACAGTACATGAACTAGAAGAGACAGTGAGGACAGAACATGAACTAGAAGAGACAGTGAGGACAGTACATGAACTAGAAGAGACAGTGAGGACAGTACATGAACTAGAAGAGACAGTGAGGACAGAACAGGAACTAGAAGAGACAGTGAGGACAGTACATGAACTAGAAGAGACAGTGAGGACAGAACATGAACTAGAAGATACAGTGAGGACAGTACAGGAACTAGAAGAGACAGTGAGGACAGTACATGAACTAGAAGATACAGTGAGGACAGTACATGAACTAGAAGAGACAGTGAGGACAGTACATGAACTAGAAGAGACAGTGAGGACAGTACAGGAACTAGAAGATACAGTGAGGACAGTACAGGAACTAGAAGATACAGTGAGGACAGTACAGGAACTAGAAGAGACAGTGAGGACAGTACATGAACTAGAAGATACAGTGAGGACAGTACATGAACTAAGATACAGTGAGGACAGTACAGGAACTAGAAGAGACAGTGAGGACAGTACATGAACTAGAAGATACAGTGAGGACAGTACATGAACTAAGAAGAGACAGTGAGGACAGTACAGGAACTAGAAGATACAGTGAGGACAGTACAGGAACTAGAAGAGACAGTGAGGACAGTACATGAACTAGAAGAGACAGTGAGGACAGTACATGAACTAGAAGAGACAGTGAGGACAGTACATGAACTAGAAGAGACAGTGAGGACAGTGCAGGAACTAGAAGAGACAGTGAGGACAGTACATGAACTAGAAGAGACAGAGAGGACAGTACATGAACTAGAAGAGACAGTGAGGACAGTACATGAACTAGAAGAGACAGTGAGGACAGTACATGAACTAGAAGAGACAGTAGAGGACAGTACATGAACTAGAAGAGACAGGTGAGGACAGTACATGAACTAGAAGATAAGGAAAGTGAGGACAGTACATGAACTAGAAGATACAGTGAGGACAGTACATGAACTAGAAGAGACAGTGAGGACAGTACAGGAACTAGAAGATACAGTGAGGACAGTACATGAACTAGAAGATACAGTGAGGACAGTACATGAACTAGAAGAGACAGTGAGGACAGTACATGAACTAGAAGATACAGTGAGGACAGTACATGAACTAGAAGAGACAGTGAGGACAGTACATGAACTAGAAGAGACAGTGAGGACAGTACATGAACTAGAAGAGACAGTGGAGACAGTGACATGAACTAGAAGAGACAGTGAGGACAGTACAGGGAACTGAAGAGACAGGAGGACAGTACAGAACCAGAAGAGACAGAAAAGAGGACAGTACATGAACTAGGAAGAGACAGTGTGACAGCATGAACTAGAAGAGACAGTGAGGACAGTACATGAACTAGAAGAGACAGTGAGGACAGCACATGAACCAGAAGAGACAGTGGAGGACAGTACATGAACCAGAAGAGACAGAGGACAGTGGCACAGTAACCAGGAAGAGACAGGAGGACAGTACAGAACTAGAAGAGACAGGAGGACAGTACATGATCTAGAAGAGACAGTGTGGACAGTACAGGAACTAGAAGAGACAGTGAGGAGAGTACATGAACTAGAAGAGACAGTGAGGACACTACAGGAAAAAGAAGATACAGTGAGGAGAGTACATGAACTAGAAGATACAGTGAGGACAGTACATGAACTAGAAGAGACAGTGAGGACAGTACATGAACTAGAAGATACAGTGAGGACAGTACATGAACTAGAAGATACAGTGAGGACAGTACAGGAACTAGAAGATACAGTGAGGACAGTACATGAACCAGAAGAGACAGTGAGGACAGTACATGAACTAGAAGATACAGTGAGGACAGAACAGAACTAGAAGATACAGTGAGGACAGTACAGGAACTAGAAGATACAGAGAGGACATACATGAACTAGAAGAGACAGTGAGGACAGTACATGAACTAGAAGAGACAGTGAGGACAGTACATGAACTAGAAGATACAGTGAGGACAGTACATGAACTAGAAGATACAGTGAGGACAGTACAGGAACTAGAAGATACAGAGAGGACAGTACATGAACTAGAAGAGACAGTGAGGACAGTACAGGAACTAGAAGAGACAGAGAGGACAGTACAGGAACTAGAAGAGACAGTGAGGACAGTACATGAACTAGAAGAGACAGTGAGGACAGTACATGAACTAGAAGAGACAGTGAGGACAGTACATGAACTAGAAGAGACAGTGAGGACACTACATGAACTAGAAGAGACAGTGAGGACAGTACAGGAACTAGAAGAGACAGTGAGGACAGTACATGAACTAGAAGAGACAGTGAGGACAGTACATGAACTAGAAGAGACAGTGAGGACAGTACATGAGCTAGAAGAGACAGTGAGGACAGTACAGGAACTAGAAGAGACAGTGAGGACAGTACAAGAACTAGAAGAGACAGTGAGGACAGTACATGAACTAGAAGAGACAGTGAGGACAGTACAGGAACTAGAAGGAGACAGTGAGGACAGTACAAGAACTAGAAGAGACAGTGAGGACAGTACAGGAACTAGAAGAGACAGTGAGGACAGTACAAGAACTAGAAGAGACAGTGAGGACAGTACATGAACTAGAAGAGACAGAGAGGACAGTACAAGAACTAGAAGAGACAGAGAGGACAGTACATGAACTAGAAGAGACAGAGAGGACAGTACAGGAACTAGAAGAGACAGTGAGGACAGTACATGAACTAGAAGAGACAGTGAGGACAGTACATGAACTAGAAGATACAGTGAGGACAGTACATGAACTAGAAGAGACAGTGAGGACAGTACATGAACTAAGAAGAGACAGTGAGGACAGTACATGAACTAGAAAGACAGTGAGGACAGTACAGAACTGAAGGACAGAGAGGACAGTACAGGAACTAGAAGAGACAGTGAGGACAGTACATGAACTAGAAGAGACAGTGAGGACAGTACATGAACTAGAAGAGACAGTGAGGACAGTACATGAACTAGAAGAGACAGTGAGGACAGAACATGAACTAGAAGATACAGTGAGGACAGTACAGGAACTAGAAGAGACAGTGAGGACAGTACATGAACTAGAAGATACAGTGAGGACAGTACATGAACTAGAAGAGACAGTGAGGACAGTACATGAACTAGAAGAGACAGTGAGGACAGTACAGGAACTAGAAGATACAGTGAGGACAGTACAGGAACTAGAAGATACAGTGAGGACAGTACAGGAACTAGAAGAGACAGTGAGGACAGTACATGAACTAGAAGATACAGTGAGGACAGTACATGAACTAGAAGAGACAGTGAGGACAGTACAGGAACTAGAAGATACAGTGAGGACAGTACAGGAACTAGAAGAGACAGTGAGGACAGTACATGAACTAGAAGAGACAGTGAGGACAGTACATGAACTAGAAGAGACAGTGAGGACAGTACATGAACTAGAAGAGACAGTGAGGACAGTGCAGGAACTAGAAGAGACAGTGAGGACAGTACATGAACTAGAAGAGACAGAGAGGACAGTACATGAACTAGAAGAGACAGTGAGGACAGTACATGAACTAGAAGAGACAGTGAGGACAGTGGCTAAGAACTAGAAGAGACAGTGAGGACAGTACATGAACTAGAAGAGACAGTGAGAACAGTACATGAACTAGAAGAGACAGTGAGGACAGTACATGAACTAGAAGAGACAGTGAGGACAGTACAGGAACTAGAAGAGACAGAGAGGACAGTACAGGAACTAGAAGAGACAGTGAGGACAGAACATGAACTAGAAGAAACAGTGAGGACAGTACATGAACTAGAAGAAACAGTGAGGACAGTACATGAACTAGAAGAGACAGTGAGAACAGTACATGAACTAGAAGAGACAGTGAGGACAGTACATGAACTAGAAGAGACAGTGAGGACAGTACAGGAACTAGAAGAGACAGAGAGGACAGTACAGGAACTAGAAGAGACAGTGAGGACAGTATATGAACTAGTAGAGACAGTGAGGACAGTACAGGAACTAGAAGAGACAGTGAGGACAGTATATGAACTAGTAGAGACAGTGAGGACAGTACAGGAACTAGAAGATACAGTGAGGACAGTACATGAACTAAAGAGACAGTGAGACAGCATGAACTAGAAGAGACAGTGAGGATGACATGAATCTGAAGAGATAGTGAGGACAGTACATGAACTAGAAGAGACAGTGAGACAGTACATGAACTAAAGAGACAGTGAGACAGTACAGGAACTAGAAGATACAGTGAGACAAGGACATGAACTAGAAGAGACAGTGAGGACAGCACATGAACTAGAAGATATGCAGTGAGGACAGAACAGGAACTAGGAAGATACAGTAGGGACAGTACAGGAACTAGAAGATACAGAGAGGACAGAACTAGAAGAGACAGTGAGGACAGTACATGAACTAGAAGAGACAGTGAGGACAGTACATGAACTAGAAGATACAGTGAGGACAGTACATGAACTAGAAGATACAGTGAGGACAGTACAGGAACTAGAAGATACAGAGAGGACAGTACATGAACTAGAAGAGACAGTGAGGACAGTACAGGAACTAGAAGAGACAGAGAGGACAGTACAGGAACTAGAAGAGACAGTGAGGACAGTACATGAACTAGAAGAGACAGTGAGGACAGTACATGAACTAGAAGAGACAGTGAGGACAGTACATGAACTAGAAGAGACAGTGAGGACACTACATGAACTAGAAGAGACAGTGAGGACAGTACAGGAACTAGAAGAGACAGTGAGGACAGTACATGAACTAGAAGAGACAGTGAGGACAGTACATGAACTAGAAGAGACAGTGAGGACAGTACATGAGCTAGAAGAGACAGTGAGGACAGTACAGGAACTAGAAGAGACAGTGAGGACAGTACAAGAACTAGAAGAGACAGTGAGGACAGTACATGAACTAGAAGAGACAGTGAGGACAGTACAGGAACTAGAAGAGACAGTGAGGACAGTACAAGAACTAGGAAGAGACAGTGAGGACAGTACAGGAACTAGAAGAGACAGTGAGGACAGTACAAGAACTAGAAGAGACAGTAGTGAGGACAGTACATGAACTAGGGAAGAGACAGAGAGGGACAGTACAAGAACTAGAAGAGACAGTGTGGACAGTACAGGAACTAGAAGAGACAGTGAGGAGAGTACATGAACTAGAAGAGACAGTGAGGACACTACAGGAAAAAGAAGATACAGTGAGGAGAGTACATGAACTAGAAGATACAGTGAGGACAGTACATGAACTAGAAGAGACAGTGAGGACAGTACATGAACTAGAAGATACAGTGAGGACAGTACATGAACTAGAAGATACAGTGAGGACAGTACATGAACTAGAAGAGACAGTGAGGACAGTACATGAACTAGAAGAGACAGTGAGGACAGTACAGGAAAAAGAAGATACAGTGAGGACAGTACATGAACTAGAAGAGACAGTGAGGACAGTACAGGAACTAGAAGATACAGTGAGGACAGTACATGAACTAGAAGATACAGTGAGGACAGTACATGAACTAGAAGAGACAGTGAGGACAGTACATGAACTAGAAGATACAGTGAGGACAGTACATGAACTAGAAGAGACAGTGGAGGACAGTACAGAACTAGGAAGAGACAGTGAGGACAAAGTACATGAACTAGAAGAGACAGAGAGACAGTACATGAACTAGAAGAGACAGTGAGACAGCACATGAACTAGAAGAGACAGGAGGACAGCATGAACTAGAAGGGACAGTGAGGACAGTACACATGAACTAGAAGAGACAGTGAGGACAGTACAGGAACTAGAAGATACAGTGAGGACAGTACAGGAACTAGAAGAGACAGTGAGGACAGTACATGAACTAGAAGAGACAGTGAGGACAGTACATGAACTAGAAGAGACAGTGAGGACAGTACATGAACTAGAAGAGACAGTGAGGACAGTGCAGGAACTAGAAGAGACAGTGAGGACAGTACATGAACTAGAAGAGACAGAGAGGACAGTACATGAACTAGAAGAGACAGTGAGGACAGTACATGAACTAGAAGAGACAGTGAGGACAGTACATGAACTAGAAGAGACAGGAGGACAGAACAGGAACTAGAAGAGACAGTGAGGACAGTACATGAACTAGAAGAGACAGTGAGGACAGAACATGAACTAGAAGAGACAGTGAGGACAGTACATGAACTAGAAGAGACAGTGAGGACAGTACATGAACTAGAAGAGACAGTGAGGACAGAACAGGAACTAGAAGAGACAGTGAGGACAGTACATGAACTAGAAGAGACAGTGAGGACAGAACATGAACTAGAAGATACAGTGAGGACAGTACAGGAACTAGAAGAGACAGTGAGGACAGTACATGAACTAGAAGATACAGTGAGGACAGTACATGAACTAGAAGAGACAGTGAGGACAGTACATGAACTAGAAGAGACAGTGAGGACAGTACAGGAACTAGAAGATACAGTGAGGACAGTACAGGAACTAGAAGATACAGTGAGGACAGTACAGGAACTAGAAGAGACAGTGAGGACAGTACATGAACTAGAAGATACAGTGAGGACAGTACATGAACTAGAAGAGACAGTGAGACAGTACATGAACCAGAAGATACAGTGAGACAGTACAGGAACTAGAAGAGACAGTGAGGACAGTACATGAACTAGAAGAGACAGTGAGACAGTACAGGAACTAGAAGAGACAGTGAGACAGAACATGAACTAGAAGATACAGTGAGACAGTACATGAACTAGAAGAAACAGTGAGACAGTACATGAACTAGGAAGAGACAGAGAAGACAGTACATGAACTAGAAGAGACAGTGAGGACAGCATGAGAACTAGAAGAGACAGTGAGGACAGTACATGAACCAGAAGAGACAGAGAGGACAGTACATGAACTAGAAGAGACAGTGAGGACAGTACATGAACTAGAAGAGACAGTGAGGACAGCACATGAACTAGAAGAGACAGAGAGGACAGCACATGAACTAGGAAGAGACAGTGAGGACAGTACAGGAACCAGAAGAGACAGTGAGGACAGTACATGAACTAGAAGACAGAGGACAGTACAGGAACTAGAAGAGACAGTGAGGACAGAACAGGAACTAGAAGAGACAGTGAGGACAGTACAGGAACTAGAAGAGACAGTGAGGACAGCATGAACTAGAAGAAAACAGTGAGGACAGTACATGAACTAGAAGAGACAGGAGGACAGTACAGGAACTAGAAGAGACAGTGAGGACAGTACATGAACTAGAAGAGACAGAGAGGACAGTACATGAACTAGAAGAGACAGGTGAGGACAGTACATGAACTAGAAGAGACAGGAGACAGTACATGAACTAGAAGAGACAGTGAGGACAGTACAGGAACTAGAAAGAGACAGTGAGGACAGAACATGAACTAGAAGACAGTGAGGACAGTACATGAACTAGAAGAAACAGTGAGGACAGTACATGAACCAGAAGAGACAGGAGAAGACAGTACATGAACTAGAAGAGACAGTGAGGACAGTACAGGAACTAGGAAGACAGTGAGGACAGTACATGAACTAGAAGAGACAGGAGAGGACAGTACATGAACTAGAAGAGACAGTGAGACAGTACATGAACTAGAAGAGAAGACAGGAGGACAGTACATGAACTAGAAGAGACAGAGAGGACAGTACATGAACTAGAAGAGACAGTGAGGACAGTACAGAACTAGAAGAGACAGTGAGGACAGTACATGAACTAGAAGAGACAGTGAGGACAGTACAGGAACTAGAAGAGACAGTGAGGACAGAACAGGAACCAGAAAGAGACAGTGAGGACAGTACAGGAACTAGAAGAGAAAGAGGACAGTACATGAACCAGAAGTGAAACAGTGTGTGAGGACAGTACATGAAATTTAGAAGAGACAGTGAGACAGTACAGGAACTAGAAGAGACAGTGAGGACAGACATGAACTAGAAGAGACAGAGAGGACAGTATATGAACTAGAAGAGACAGTGAGGACAGTACATGAACTAGAAGAGACAGTGAGGACAGTACATGAACTAGAAGAGACAGGAGGACAGTACATGAACTAGAAGAGACAGAGAGGACAGAACAGGAACTACAGAAGAGACAGTGAGGACAGCATGAAACGAAGAGACAGAGAGGACAGTATGAACTAGAAGAGACAGTGAGACAGTACAATAACTACTGTACAATTATTTGTTTAAAATCTTGAAACAATGAAAAAAAAACACAGAAGCGAAAAAGAATTAAAAAACAAAGTAAAAACAAATACGAAAGATTTACATGAAAAACTTAAGTAAAATAGAAACTTTTACACTGTCTTCAAAAACTGTAAATAAATGTAAATACAATAAACATTCTGAAAAAAAATAAACATTTAGGAATCACCATAAAATTATAAAACTATTGTTCCTATTTCTTTTAAAACTACGTTATACCTTTGAGATAATCTGTAACTGGTTGTACTCCTTCCAATATAGCGTTGTCCTCTGCCATTGGTTAAGTAATATTCTCAAGTTTCTGATTGCTAACATAAAAAGGCCTGTGGGGGAGGAAGACATGACAGAATACATAAGAGTAACAAAAAAACATCTACACTTACTGATAAATCCACAAAATCATTCAAAATTAATAAGTAAAACAAATACACACAGACGTAAAGATACAGTACTGACATATGACTCCAACAACAACAACAGCTGTATTAAATGAGGCATAAACACGACCTAACCAAAGCGTCTCTCGGGGTTAGGAGGCTCAGGGTAACACGACTCACAAACAGAATTAAACTCTCCATCTTAAATACGTCTCAAGGGGTTCAGATTCTCGTTAAAAGTTTCTGATCGTTTTAAAGTCTTCCTAGATGTGTTTCATTACCACCCCCGGATAATTCAGGAATTAAATATCGGGTATGAAAAACAGCTCATGTGAACCATCCATAGAGTCGAACAGCCTATGAACCATCCATAGAGTCAAACAGCTCATGTGAACCATCCATAGAGTCAAACAGCTCATGTGAACCACAAGATAAACAGCCTGTGAACCATCCATAGAGTCAAACAGCTCATGTGAACCATCCATAGAGTCAAACACTCATTTGAACCATCCATAGAGTCAAAACAGCTCATGAACCATCCATAGAGTCAAACAGCTCATGTGAACCATCCATAGAGTCAAACAGCTCAGGAACCATCCATAGAGTCAAACAGCTCATGTAAACCATCCATAGAGTCAAACAGCTCATGAACCATCCATAGAGTCAAACAGCCTGTGAATCATCCATGAGTCAAACAGCTCATGTGAATCATCCATACAGTCGAATATACTCAAGTGAATCGTCCATAGAGTCAGCCTATGTGAACCATCCATAGAGTCAACAGCTCATGTGAACCATCCAGGGAGTGTGTGTAACAGTTCGCGTGAATCACAGCGCCCAGCCAGCGTTTATTTAGCCTCTTCTTCAATATTTACCACAACTTATAACAACATTATTAGAGTATTTCTCTTTAACTTTGATCCTAACTCATTTTATGATTCCCCTCCTCTCTCGCCTCTCCTCCTTCTGTCCCTCCTCCCTCCTCCCTCCTGAAAGAAGAGCTACCCCTTCCTCTCTCCTACCCTCTTGCGTCTCTATTTCTACCTCTTTCTCATCTCCTCCCTCCTCCTCTGAACAAAAAGCGACCTCCTCTTTTTCCTCTTCTATCTCCTTCTTCGTAATTACCCCAGTCTCTTCTCCTTTCTCCTCCTCCTTCCCTCACCTCCATTAACAGAAAAGGAACTGCCTCTTCTTTTTCACCTTTCCTTTTTGTCTCCTTTTTTTCCGTTCACTATTCCCCTCCCTCCTCCTGCACTCTTTCTTTCTCCCCACCCTTCCAGTCTCCCTTCTTCACCCTTCATCCATTTTTCCTCATCTTTCTACCCACACTTTCCCATCTCCCCACCCACCTTCCTCTCTCCTCTTCTCCTCCCCACCTCCCATCCATCCTTCCTCCCATTCCTATTCTCCTCCATTTTACCTCCCTCTTTTTTCTCCCACATCCTCCTCCCACAGCCAACTCAAGAGGTTATGTGAAATATATATATACCATAAAGGAGTTTAATAGTGGTCGTCCTTCAACACAGAGGTCGTCCTTCAACACAGAGCTCGTCCTTCAACACAGAGGTCGTCCTCCAACACAACAAGAAAGTTAAATGAATCTTTATTATAAACTGTCAAAAACATTACTTAATAATCTAATAAGAGACACACAGATAAATAGAGAACACAATTCCACATATCTATGACAACGAAATTTCGAACGAGAAAATTAGTATTTAATTGACTATACTGCCAATTCCCCCACGACCTCCTGTGACAGTGGCCGATAACTGGTGTATTTACTGTGTACACCCCTCCTCCTCTGTACACAATAACACGACCTCCTGTGACAGTAGCCGAAATAACTAGTGTGTTTACCGTGTTCTAACTCATTCCCGTGGGAGTCAAATTAAATCCAAGCGTAATTGAATTCACAGCAAAATGTCATTGCCTCCAGAAATCATGTGTATTTGGTGAGGGTTTTTTCCTTCGTCTGTGTGTGTGTGTGTGTGTCTGTCTCTCACTCTGCCTCCTCACATATCTCTCTGTCTCTCTGTTCCTCTCTGGTGACAAAGCAAGAACCACACAAGGTTCCGACACCCCCTCTCCCCCCAAAAAACAATAATAATAATAAAAGGAAACAAGAACTTATATTTCTCAAGGTTCTTCTAAAACTTTTCCCAGAATTAAACTTATGTTCACTTATATTCAGAGTAAATTGTCTTTTGATAACTGCCTGGAGATGAGTTCTAACATATGATCCGAATTCATCATAGTGTGTTTATTTTTACTAGATTTATTTTTTTTTTTTTTGTGTTTTTATGAAATAATTCAACGTCAATAAGATCAATGACTTTATTTTATTGTTTAACGTATATATATTTTGCTACCTCATTGTGTGTGTGTGTGTGTGGTGTGGTGTGTGGTGTGTGTGTGGTGTGGTGTGTGTGTGTGTGTGTGTGTGTGTGTGTGTGTGTGTGTGTGTGTGTGTGTGTGGTGTGTGTGTGGTGTGTGGTGTGGTGTGTGTGTGTGTGTGTGTGTGTGTGTGTGTGTGTGTGTGTGTGTGTGTGGTGTGTGTGGTGGTGTGGTGTGTGTGGTGTGTGGTGTGTGTGTGTGTGTCAGTTATCGTTCACTATGATTAATCTCTCTTTGTTTCGTTAACCATTGTGTTCTCGTTAAGTTATGAGTTTATTCTTTTCTGTGATCAACTGGCCATTGTGTTCCTCTTCCTCACTGTAAATACTATACCTGGCGTTAATTGGGAAGGTGCTGTCTTTTTTCCTCTGTCTGTAGTCTGTCTGTCTTGTCTTTCTCTCTACCACACCACTGGCTGGCTGGCTGTCTGTCTCTCTCTCTTTTCTACCACACACTGTCTCTCTCCTCTCTCTCTACCACACACTGTCTCTCTCTCTCTCTCTACCACACACTGGCTGTCTCTCTCTCTCTCTCTCACCCCCTCCCCCTCTCCTCTCTCTCTCTCTCTCTCTCTCTCTCTCTCTCTCTCTCTCTCTCCCACACACTGGCTATCTGTTTGTCTTTCTCTCCTTCCCACTCTTTCTCTATCTCCCTCTGTGTCTCCTTACTCAATCTCTGTCTCTCTGTTGATCTCCCCCACTCACTGTCTCTGTCGACACGTCTTTACAGTTTGGTCTCGTATGTATGTATGTATGTATGTATCTATGTATGTATGTATGTATGTATGTATGTATGTATGTATAACACTCCTTGCAGTCCCGCCTCATTAGCTCAGCCGGGTGCCACTCCATCTCCAATATTGTCTTAGTTGGGTTTTTTCCAGCGCCTCTTCGCCTGGCGTTGACATATACCTCCCTCCCTGCCCTCATTACTTCAACAAGGATACTCTTTGGCTCCTTTACCAAGTGTGTTTTACCATTGTTTGTGTGAATCTACGGTCCTGGTGTATAGATGGAAAGGTAGTGGGAGGAGGGAGGGGTGAGGAGGTGAGGTGGGGGTGAGGGGGAAGGGGAGTGAGGGGGGGGTGAGGTAGGGGTGAGGAGAGGTAGGGGGGTGAGGGTAGGGGTGGGGCAAGGGGTAGAGGGGGTGGAGGAATACAGGAAGGGGTGGAGATGTGGGAAGGGGTGGAGGTGTGGGGGTGAGGGGTGGGGTGAGGGGAGTGGGGGTGGGGGTGGGGGTGGGGGCAAGGGGGGTGGGGAAGGGGTGGGGTGGGGGTGGGGGTGGGGGTGGGGCAAGGGGGGGTGGGGAGGGGGTGGAGGAATACAGGAGGGGTGGAGATGTGGGGAAGGGGTGGAGGGGTGGGGGTGAAGGGTGGGAGGAGGGTTAAATTATAATTAACTAAGAAGTGTTTTCCCTATTATGTGTTACGTGTTGAGGTATATGTATTATTTGGTCACACATATACATGCATACTATATATATATATATATATATCCCGAAGTTATATTATACAAATAAAATAATTAACAAAAGATACATACATACATTTCCTTCTTGTTTCCTTGGCTCTCTCTCCCCACCTCCTTCAGAAGGCTAAATTGTGAAGGTATTATTAATAGGGAAGCAATTGTTCTCTCTCTCTCTCTCTCTCTCTCTCTCTCTCTCTCTCTTGTCTGTCTGTCTGTCAATGTCTGTCTGTCTATCTGTCTGTCTGTAAAAGGAGACTTACCCTGATGAGTTTTTATAATTTAATTCTTAAATAGATTCTTTTCATGGAGAGTTTCAGCCATTTGCCATTATTCACCTTTGTCTGTTTTCACTGTCTGTCTTTTTATCTGTCTGTCTGTGTGTGTCTGTCTTTTTTTATCAGTGTTTTTTTCTCTCTGTATCTCTTAGTCTGTCTGTAGTTGAATCTGTCTTTATCTCTGTCTCCTTGTCTCTCTCTATCTGTCTGTTTCTATAATGTCTCCCCGTCTGTGTGTGTGTGTGTGTATATCTGTCTCCTTATCTCTGTCTGCCTGTCCCATTTGTCACTATCTATCTATATATCTGTCTGTCTGTCCGTCTGTCTTTCCCACTGTCTGTTTGTCTGATTTCTTGGTCGTCTGTCTGTCTACCTGTCTGTCTGTCTTTCTTTCTACTTTATGTGTATAATTACTTCACAAATGATAAAAGTGTTATATAAACTAGAGTTATATCCAACAGTTTTGTGCCAACATTAAAATTTTTAGAGCTTCTGTGTGTGTGTGTGTGTGTGTGTGTGTGTGTGTGTGTGTGTGTGTGTGTGTGTGTGTGTGTGTGTGCGTGTGTATTGTGCGTGTGCATGTGTGTGTGTGTGTGTGTGTGTGTGTGTGTGTGTTCTTAAAATAAAAATAAATTCAGGAAACTATCGTAAGTTTTAATTCAATTTTCTCCACTATCGCTCAAAGGATTCCTATTAACCTAAATATATGAAGCCATTAAAAAATAACCAAACCAAACCAATAAAAAATCCGATACATTATGACATTTTCTTTTTTAGTCACAAAAGTTAAATTTGTTCTGAGAATTATTTTGAGTCCAGTTTTAATACCAAAAAAAATTAATGGTTTTCTGCATAATATTTATATGTAATAAAAACAAAAATATTATGTCAAGTTGTATTTCTATAATTAAAAATCATTTCCTGGTATATAGGTTAGGTTAGGTTGGGTTGGGTTGGGTTGGGTCAGGTCAAGTTGGGCTAGGTTAGGTTAGTTTAGATTAGATTAGGTTAAGATAGGTTAGGTTCTGTTGGGTTAGGTTAGATTAGATTAGGTTAGGATGGGTTAAGTTACGTAGGGATCTTTAGGTTAGGTTAGGTTAGGTTAATAAACACACCATTTACACAACACACTAAGGGACTGTCCTACCCCCTTGACCACCAGCACCACAGCCAGCTTCAGACGTCGCTCGCTGCGCCGCTGGAATCAATGCCACTAACAGAGCCAGGCAGAGAAGCGGCCGCTGCTGGAATACCTAAACACCCACAGTACTCTACTGCCTCTCAAGGACGTGTGCAAGCAATTACCAACGGGAACATTCGGTCTTACAACACATACAACATACGAAACGCATATAATACACAACGCAAACACATTTGCAACATATATACACCACCCAACACACGGGCAACACACACACACACACACACACACACACACACACACACACCCACCCCCAGGCTCCTACTTCCACCCGAGATCCCTCATCCCAGAATTGCTGTTCGACACCACAACCGCATCCAGCCCATACGAGCACATACTGATCGCTATAAGAACAGCCCAGTCCCAATCATTGTAAAAATTATCAACAACTCGTAATCAACCAGTGTTCACTCCCAGTCAATCTTACCTTTTTGCACTGTCACTAAGTTGAAATGCCCTGTAGTATAACCTTCTCCCCACCTGGTTATTATATATCATATTATATCACTTATGTTACTTGTATATTATTTGTCAATCATGTGACCATTCATGTAACTGTATACTTTCAGTCTTCCGGCTGCCATGCTTTTTCAGTAAACCGTTAATTATTATTATTAAAATTACACACACACACACACACACACACACACACACACACACACACACACACACACACACACACACACACCCATAAAACAGTTCACAGACATTGTATAAAAATATCACAAAACAAATTACGTTCTAAGAAATTACAACAATAAAAATCACAAATACCATCATCATAACCCTTAATTAGAGTGTATTTAAATCCAGGTTAGATTAAAGACATTCCATATGAACCACCAGCTCATGACTCGACTACCCCCTCCAGGAGAGCCAATTTCTTAACACAATTAGACTCAGGTGGTTTCAAGTTGACGCCTGACTAAAATAATACACAGAGCCCATCCAGATTACCAGAAGACATGACCATTACACTAACCAGGTCTTCCTTCGTCATCGCTGCGGGAGTTTGACTGTGGTAACTACTCCAGCGAAGTTAGTCGGGGGTGGGGAGGGAGGGGGTGGATGGGTGAGTGAGGAGTTAAGTAATGTTCTTCAGTGGTTTATAGAATGACGACCACAATGACTAAGATTCTGGGTGGGTGTTGTGTTGTTTTGATGTATGTATGTATGTATGTATGTATGTATGTATGTATGTATGTATGTATGTATGTATGTATGTATGTATGTATGTATGTATGTATGTATGTATGTATGTATGTATGTATGTATGTATGTATGTATGTTCACCACCACCAGTCAAGAAACAAAGTTAACCTCAGTGACCAACACCACTCTTACGCCATGAAGAAGTGAATTTATTTTTCCCCTACACAACCTCTTCCTCTCGCCCGTCCTCTAAGTAAGTCAAGATGGCCGCCACTGATCCAGTACATTACCGAGCGATGATATCAGAGCCTTGATGTACAGCCACGACGCCAGGTTACTGTGTGTGTGTGTGTGTGAGGGAAATACAGTGGCATATCTCACCAGCATGGAGAGTTGAAGACTTCCTGATGCTTTATGCTGATGATCTCTCTCTGTCTCTCTCTCTGTCTCTCCATCTCTCTGTCTCTCTCTCTCTCTCTCTCAACAAGGAATCATTTTCTTCAGTGTGTCTTCAGTAATCAGGCGAAACATAATTAATCTTGAACACATAAAATGTCTGTGTCTCTGTCTGTTTCTTTGTCTGCCTGTCTCTTTGTCTATCGCTGTCTGTGTTAACTAGCCTCTCTGTCTCTGTCGGTTAGTCCCTTCAACTGTTTGTCTGTCTATCATTGATCTGTTAGTCTCTTCGTCCGTCCGTCTGTCTGTCTGTCTGTGTCTGTCTGTCTGTCTGTGAACATGTAATCCAAAACACAAGAAAGAATATTGCACCAGTTTCAGAAGAATGTAGTGACAGTTTATTGTATGTTACTCGCCACACACACACTCTGCCATCATCCATCCCGTCTTAATTATCATAAATAACCTGACACTCTACAACCTTCACACGAGCTTAAGTTAACAGCTTAAAGAATGAAGACTTTCGTTATAATGACCGAATTAACTCAGAAGACATGTTGATGTATTGGATCAGATTATTTTTTTTTTTATTATTATTATTATTTGTATCATTATCAATATTATCATTACTATTAAAGATACTGTACAGTGTTAGATGTGTCATATTACCTAAGCTAAGCTAACAAAACCTAACCTAACCAAACCTAAATCTAACCTAACAAAAAACTAACCCAACCTAATCTAATGCACCAAACATACCTTGGATAAATGCATCACTGCCAGGATTGAGTTAAACCCCAGGCGATGTTGTTGACTGTTCGTGCTGGGAGACCTTCATTTTTTTTCTTCCCCCACACGGCGCTGCCCAGATAAGGTACCTTCCGCTCTGGTATAAAGGGCCTCCGTCCAGTCTCGGAAAGCAAGTGTAACAAAGTCGGTAATTTTATCTCTTGTTATCTAAGCTCTGAGTACTATTAATTTTTCATTATAAAGACACAAGTTGCTATTGATGATATTTCTTTGTATTGTACTTTTGTCTTTGTTTTAATCTTATATGAATATTTTGATTTTGTGTGTTTTCACCTGTACAATACGACTGCCATGTTGAAATACAGTTAATGGTGTGATTATTATTAGTAGTAGTAGTACCGTGTTATTATTTCTACTATTATTATTATTATTACCGGTATCTGCAACAGAACACATCCCACCACACCTCCATCAAATCTTTATTACGTAACTTTAAGTCAGCCAGTCAGATGTGTTCGTACATTACATCCTCACTTGGGCAAAACACATATTCTAACTTAAGAATCCTTGAGCAGCAGCAGCAGTAGTAGTAGTAGTAGTAGTAGCCAAGACGTCTCTCCCGTGACTGTCTGAACCACAAGACCAACTTAATGGGATAGTTACTACATGGTTGCTAAAATACTTCGTTCTGACATACATTACCATAACAGAGCGAGTGACAAGTACGACCCAAAGACGCGGTAGACAAGTCGTTAAACTTTCCACAAACGACTTGTTATAATTTGTCTGAGAGAATATACTTCTTAAGAATGATTCTGCGTTTATTATCCATAAGTTGTGAGTTAATCTAGTTGTTTCTTCGTAAGTTTGTGGGCAATTTACATCATTTGGATTTTATGAATGACTTTCCATAACTGTTGCACGGTCACCCCAATGCACACGGCCTACATTACTATACGGTCTTCTCACTCTACACGGCTCATACATACATACATACATACATACATACTGTACCTCCCTCCCTCACAACGCCTCAAAAACACAACCCGGATGAATCAATAAACCCGGGCTATAATAGGGAAGCGACGCACTCATTACCAGCCACTGGGGAACGGGGAGACTCCGTAGAAACAGTGGAGGTAGAGGCAGGAGGTAGAGGAGGAGGTAGTGGAGGCAGAGGGTGATCCCACCCTCTAA